>NC_073629.1:94933981-95237012 GCF_029407905.1 Bubalus kerabau | reverse complement strand
GCAGCATTTTATAGGAACAGATCACCTTTTATGAGGCAAGAAGGGGCAGCTGTCAGATTAGTGAGCTGCTGCACTAATCCAAGAAAAGAGTAAGTATATATGGGCATATATGTGGAAATCTTCTCTCTTAAGGGGGCCTGTTCTTCTTCTTCAAGGTTGTTCAAAGTAGTTACCTCTTAAACTGCTGGGGCAAGGAATTCTGGAGATTGGCCAGAGGCTAGGATCAGCTGGGAGCTGGGTGGGTGAGAGAGTTCTTTGTTTTGCATAGATTGGTGGGGAGGACCCGAAGGGAGTTTTAACTCCAGGCTATTTTGAGCAGTGTAACCTTCCTTCACTAACCACTGGACCCCCAGGGAAGTCCCAGTAAGTCAGTTTTAATAGAGCACATGAAAGTGAAAGTGAAGTCGCTCAGTCGTGTCCAACTCTTTGCCAGCTGTAGCCCACCAGGCTCCTCCGTCCATGAGATTCTCCAGGCAAGAATACTGGAGTGGGTTGCCATTTCCTTCTCCAGGGGATCCTCCCGACCTAGGGATTGAACCTGGGTCTCCTGCATTGGAGGCAGACGCTTTAACCTCTGAGCCACCAGGGAAGCCACATGCTGCTGCTGCTGCTAAGTCGCTTCAGTCGTGTCTGACTCTGTGCGACCCCATAGACGGGAGCCCACCAGGCTCTGCCGTCCCTGGGATTCTCCATGCAAGAACACTGGAGTGGGTTGCCATTTCCTTCTCCAATGCATGAAAGTGAAAAGTGAAAGGGAAGTCGCTCAGTCGCATCCGACCCTTAGCGACCCCATGGACTGCAGCCTACCAGGCTCCTCCGTCCATGGGATTTTCCAGGAAGCCACATAATTGAGGTCAAATAACAATTTTTAAGTATCTCTGTGTGCCAGGCATTGGGCTAGTTGAGCCACAGAGATGAATATGATCTGATTGGTGCTCTTAAGAAGCCAATGGAAAAGTAGTAATTGACACATTGTAAAGCTTTCTTTTTTTTTTTATGCTTTATTTTTTATTTTTTATTTTTAAACTTTACATAATTGTATTAGTTTTGCCAAATATCAAAATGAATCCGCCACAGGTATACATGTGTTCCCCATCCTGAACCCTCCTCCCTCCTCCCTCCCCATTCCATCCTTCTGGGTCGTCCCAGTGCACCAGCCCCAAGCATCCAGTATCATGCATCGAACCTGGACTGGCAACCTGTTTCATACATGATATTATACATGTTTCAATGCCATTCTCCCAAATCTCCCCACCCTCTCCTTCTCCCTCTCCCACAGAGTCCATAAGACTGTTCTATACATCAGTGTCTCTTCTGCTGTCTCGTACACAGATGGCTAACAAACACATGAAAAGATGCTCAACATCACTCATTATCAGAGAAATGTAAAGCTTTTAACTCACATTCATAGGGTTATTGGGATAGGGTTAAATGTGATAAGGTACATACTTCTGGCACAGTTCATGGCACAGTCCCTGGCACAGGGTAGAAAATAAATGGTGGAATTAGTGAGAAAAACATTGGTTGCATGGATGTTTCATGCCCCTGATTAGCTACTGGATAGGAACTAGCTCTTCATCTTTATCTTTGTTGAAGGTGCTAAACACGTGTTTTGTTCTTAACGAACTGTTGAATTGTTATTTAAGAAAAAGGATATCCCAAAGAAAGGAAGGAAGGGGGAAACTGGAAAGTGATTTTATTTGCTGCTATCTCTTTTAGATATGCTCTTTCTTACTACTTAAATTAGATAGAGATTTACCTTCATATTTACAGAAGAGAAATTTCAGTCCTACACAGGCTTACCCAATGTCCCACAGCCAAAATAGCAGATCCAGGACACTTCATGCTCATCTCTTTAATTCTAAGGTCAAGTTCTTTTTATTCCATTTTGCTGCTATTTACAGAAAAGTATAGAAAAGTCAGTAAAGAGGGATATAGAAAATATTCCTTGTGTATATTGCTATCTGTGGCATTCCTTAAAGAAGACAAATTATAGTTTGTAAGGAATAGTATGAAGAACTCGAATTGCAATAAACAAAGTGACTTGTGTGGGAAACATCTTATGTAATGTGGTTTCAATAATTATGAGAATGGCTTTTCCTAACAAGCACTTCTGCTGCTTGAACATCAATTTCTATTCCTTGACCAGGTTTCTTCTTTCTATGTTTCCAGTTGCATTTTCTTTGCAGCTCTTTCATTTTCCTCTGACTTTCATGTGTGGCCCATCCTGCCCTTAGCTTAGAAGCTCCCTGAGGGCAGGGACTACATCCACATATCATTGAACCAATGTCTTTCATGCCATATGATTTTAATACATTAAACTGATGAATCAAACTAGATCAGAAGCTCTTTGCAAACGAAGGAAACAACCATGTTTCAGGTTCTGCTTTGGTTGCTGCAGATACAGTTGTAAGCAAGTGAGACAAAACCTCTACTCTCATGGAGACTACATTTAAATGGAAGAGAAACAATACATAGTTATATACCTTCTAGCTTCTTCCATAATATCTTTTGTTTGGTGTGTATGGAGGGCTGCTAAACTAAATGTTTATGTATCTAGGAATCGTGAAAGTGAATTCAGTGGAGAAGTGCTGGATTGAAGGAAGAAGTGTAAAGTACTCTGTCTTGTCATTGTCTGTTTATATATTGTTTCTGTTTCAGACCCCTCATGTTTAGGGGAAGGATCTTACTCTTTTTAGTAATAGCAAATCTAGCCTAGTGCCTGATACATAGGAAACAGTCAATAATTCTGCAGTGAATTACAGCATTGCTATTTAATAGTAGTAACTCTGTGAACTTGTAGTCTCTTGGGTTCATTTTTTATCAACTAAAAGGGGTGTTACTGTCTATCCCACAGGGTGGTTAAGACTAAATGTTCCCTCTGCTGCCTCTAAACCATTTCCCCTCCTTCATAAACCTTAGCTTCTTTAAGACCTTGCCACTGTACTTCATCCCCTGCTATTCTGCTTTGTTGCTGTCATCTACCCATCCTCTGGGCGTTAGTCCTCATTCAATGGTGATTTTAGCCCTGAGCTCTCACTTTTTCTACACTACTGTTCTTGTCATTATTCTCAACATGTCCTAGGACAATGCTTTAAATGCTTTCACTTCTAGTTCCTGGACCTCCTCATCCTCAAATCTGTTCTTCTACTTGACCTCAATCATCCATGGCTGTGGTGGTATCTCATCATGATGTGGTCTTTGCCCTCATCAGTAACTGTTTCACTTCCAAAATCTTGACTTCAGGTGTCCCATCATCTTTCAATCACCACTTCTTACCCTTCCAGGTTACCTATTCCCACTCCAGGGCTTCCTTGACCTTAGTAAGAAGATTTGTAGTTTTATCCTTCTTTCATCTCCTGTTCTCACTTCCTTCCTTACTTAAACTAGGTTTTATAATCATATTCACAGCCCTGGATATCACTGTAAACTCAATTGTCCTTTCCTGTCACTTGGCTCTCTTGGATAAATTCATCTCTCTACACAGTCTGAGCTTACCCCGTTGCTCTTTATTCTTCTACATGACATTGCTGAAAAAAAGCTGATATCCCTGTTGACTGGTCTCACTTTAAATTCATGACCATAAATCTTAAATGGGCATGCAACACTGCCCAGCAATCCTACTCTACTTCTATTGCTTTCTCATTCTCTGAAATGACCTTTTCAAACCTTCTCCTCTTTTCTTAATTTATTTAAGGATAATTGCTTTACAGAATTTTGTTATTTTCTGTCAAACCTCAACATGAATCAGCCATAGGTATACATATATCCCCTCCCATTTGAACCTCCCTCCTATCTCCTGCCCCATTCCATCCCTCTTGATTGATACAGAGCCCCTGTTTGAGTTTCCTGAGCCTTACAGCAAATTCCTGTTGGATATCTATTTTACATATGGTAATATAAGTTTCCATGTTACTCTTTCCATGCATCTCACCCTCTCCTCCCCTCTCCCCATGTCTATAAGTCTATTCTCTATGTCTGTTTCTCCACTGCTGCCCTGTAAATAAATTCTTCAGTACCATTTTTTTAGATTCCATATATGTGTGTTGCTGCTGCTTAGTCACTTCAGTTGTGTCTGACTCTGTGCGACCCTATGGACTGCAGCCTTCCAGGTTTCTCTGTCCATGGGATTCTCTAGGCAAGAGTACTAGAGTGGGTTGCCATGCCCTTTTCCAAGGGATCTTCCTGACCCAGGGATCGAACCCGAGTCTTCTGCATTGCAGGTATATTTTTTTTTACCACTAAGCCATCAGGGAAGTCTTTGTATATATGTATCTACAGTAAAACATGAAGCTTGTTCGTTTTCATTTTGTTTTTCACGTGGGCCATTTTTAAAGTCTTTACTGAATCTGTTACAGTATTGTTTCTGGTTCATATTTCAGTTTTTTGGCCTCGAAGCATGTGGAGTCTTGCTTCCCCTGCCAGGGATGGAACCCACACTTCCTACATTGGAAGGAGAAGTCTTAATCGCTGGACCACCAGGGAAATCCCAGTCTACATTTTTTAAACCAAGTTGGCTCTGCTGTCGCTTCCTAGAGGCACACATCAGCCAGACCACGTCTCCTCCCATGCTGTCCCATGTGATGCGCCCCCAGGGGTGGCCGTTCAGGCACCTGGGAAGTCATAATACAAGTGACACAGACTCAAATTCTCTCTGTGGATGTGTCTGCAACCTTGTTTCGATGACAGATCATGGAGCATCTTCTCCTACCAAATGGCAGAAGCATGAATGTAAATCACAGTCTTCTGGGAAGTGCTTTGTACTCACAGACGTGGCGCATTGTCAAGGTTTAAAAACCTGACTCTATTATTGAATAAATATGGGAAGATAACGGACTTCCTTCCCAAATAGCCCATCTTGACGATGAAAATGTTTTCTTCTCCGATTGACCAGGTTCTTTAGAGAGGAATTCAGAGAGAGACTTGTCCTTGCATCCATTGTTCCCATTCCAACAGTGACGTCTGCCTCACCCCCTGCTCTGCCCCCCAAGGTGTGAGCAGCACCGTCCCTCTGGCGGTGCGGCCAGCAGCTGCACTGGGTCCTACACCTGGGAGTGGGGAGTGCAGACTCCTCCGTGGCACGTGCTCTGATGAAGATGCACCCCGGCACCCACCCACCCAGGACCCCTGGCGCTTCCTGCTAACAGACAGTGCTTGGCCCTTCCACTGTCAAAACAGTCTCTCCACTGTCTAGTCAGAGGGCAACCAACTTCCTCTGCAAGGGCCTCATACTCAATAGCAAGTTAGGCTTCCAGGGACACAGAGAGTCTCTCACCCTCAACGTTCTCCTTGCCCTGTTTATCTTTCTCTTTCTGACTCACTTCACTCTGTATAATAGGTTCTAGGTTCATTCATCCACCTCATCAGAACTGACTCAAATGCGTTCCTTTTTATGGCTGAGTAATATTCCATTGTGTTTATGTACCACAACTTCTTTATCCATTCATCTGTCGATGAACATCTAGGTTGCTTCCATATTCTAGCTATTGTGAATAGTGGAACAATGAACAATGGGATATATGTGTCTTTTTCAATTTTGGTTTCCTCTGGGTATATGCCTAGGAGTGGGATTGCTAGGTCATATGATGGTTTTATTCCTAGTTTTTAAAGGAATCTCCATACAGTCTTCCATAGTGGCTGTATTAATTTATATTCCCACTAACAGTGCAAGAGCATTTTTCTTTTCTCCACACCCTCTCCAGCATTTATTGTTTGTAGACTTTTTGATGATGGCCATTCTGACTGGTGTGAGGTGATAGCTCATTATAGTTTTGATTTGCATTTCTCTAATAATGAGTGTTTTTGAGCATCTTTTCACATGTTTGTTAGCCATCTGTGTGTCTTCTTTGGAGAACTGTCTATTTAGGTCTTTTTCCCGCTTTTTGATTGGGTTGTTTGTTTTCCTGGCATTGAGTTGTATGAGCTGCTTGTATATTTTGGAAATTAATCCTTTGCCAGTTGTTTCATTTGCTATTATGTTTTTCCATTCTGAGGGTTGTCTTTCAAACCTTCCCCACTTTTATTTTGTAACACATTTCTTTCAGAAAAATTTAAGAACTAGAATATATATATATTGAGTGCTTAGTATTATTGTTCTAAGGTCTTCACATATACGAGCTCATTTAATCCTGAAGGCAACCTTTTATAATCCACATTTTAAAGATGGAGAAACAGAGGCACAGAGAAGTGAGAAAACTTGCCTAATGTCATGTAGCTATTAACTGATGGGTCTGAGGATTCAAACCTAGGTTGTGTGGCATCAGAGTCCACATTCTTAACCACTAAGCTTTGAGCTCAACTAAAAGCAGATAGATGCTTATTCATCTCTCTACCACTAAACTACAAATCCACGGCATTTGAATCCATACTCTCTGCTCTTCCTTTTGTTGCTATGGATGAAGTATCCCTGTTCCTGATTTTACTGGTGAATTTCACCAAACATTCAAAGAAAAATTAATGCCAATATTTCTCAACCCTTCAAAAAGAACTGAACAGAAGGGAATACTCCAAGACTCATTTTACAAGGCCAGCATTATATTATTAAAACCAAAGCCAGAACCACAACAAGAAAACAAAAAAAAAAAACTACAGGCCAAGATCCCCCTGAATATAGACACAAAAATTCTCAACAAAATACTAGCAGATCAAATTCAACTATATGATTCAAACAATCATACACAGTAATCTGGTGAGATTTATTTCTGGGATGCAAGGATGGTTCAACATGCAAATTAATAAGTATGACATATTACATTAATACAATGAAAAATAAAAATTATAAGATCATCACAATAAATGCTTTTTTCCTAAAACATTTTACAAGGCTCAATGTCCATTCATGATAAGAACTCTCAACAAATTCGGTATAGAAGGAATATACTGCAACATAGTAGAGGCCATGCATGACAAACCCACAGCTAACATCATACCACATGGTGAAAACTTGAAAGGTTTTACTCAAAGGTTAGGAACAAGACAAGGCTACCCAATCTCACCACTCCTATGCAACATAGTACTGGAAGTCTTAGCCAGAGAAATCAGGCAAGTAAAAGGCACCCAAATCAGAGAAGAAGAAGTAAAAATTTCTCTTCGCAGATGACATGATTTTATATACAGAAAATCCTAAAGACTCCACAAAAAAAGTTAGATCTTATCACCAAAGTCAGTAAAATTACAGGATACAAATAAATATTAAAAAATCAGTAATGTTTCTATTTGTTGTTGCTTTTAGGCGCTAAGTCATGTCTGACTCTTTGCAACCCCATGGACTGTAGCCCGCCAGGCACCTCTGTCCATGGGATTTTCCAGGCAAGAAAACTGGAATGGGTTGCCATTTCCTTCTCCAGGGGATCTTCCTGACCCAGGGATAGTACCTACATCTCCTGCACTTAAGCAGATTCTTTACTTCTGAGCCACTGGGGAAGCCCCAGTGTTTCTCTACACTAACAATAAATTATATGCAAAAAAGACAATCCCATTTACAATAGTGTTACCAAATGAGGTTTGTTTGCCTAACTGAAAGCTAAAGTAAAACACAAAGCTTTGCAGTAAAGAAAGAGTTTGTTCTCAAGGCAGCCAAGCAAGGAGACAGGAGAACAAATTTCAGATCTGTCTCCCTGAAGGGGACAGGTCTGTGATGTTTATGGGATAAAGAAGCAGGGTGATTTTAGGTGTGAGGAAATGTGATTGGAGGTAAGGAAAAGGTGAGGTAATCAGTGTTTTGAGCAGGCCCAGTTTTAGGGTCGGTGGTCCCCACTAGTCGTAGCCAGATGGAACCGGGCAAAAACCAACTCCAGATTTCTGGAAAACAACTTAATCTCCTGTTACCATAGTGATCCATATGTCAGAACTGTTATCTATAGGAATGTTAAGAAGTGTGTGGTGGGACTTCCCTGGTGGTCCAGTGGTAAAGAATCCACCTGCCAATGCAGGAGACATGGTTTAATCCCTGATCTGGGAAGAGTCCACCTGCCTTTGGGCAACTAAGCTTGTAAACCACAACTACTGAGCCCATGAGCTGCAACTACTGGGTCTGCACACTGAAGCCGGTGCACTCTGGAGCCCATGATCTGCAACAAGAGAAGCCACCACAATGAGAAGCCCACACACCGCAAATAGAGAAACCCCATAGGCAGCACAGTCATAAATAAACAAAAATGTTTTAAAAAGCGAAGAAGTGTGGTGATATATTACCTAGGCTATGTTAAGCTTGGAGGGTATGAAATTAGAGAAAGGGAAAAATAAATCAAACAAACTGAAAGCAGACCTGATCAGTGAAGGCAGGTTATAAACTGTTGTTCTGTAAGACACACTCAAGGTCTTCTGTTTAGGCTCCAGCTTCTGTTAACCTTATGGGACATCATTTCAGTAGCAACAAAAACAATAAAATACTTAAAAATAAATCTAACCAAGGAGGTAAAAGATCTGTATACTACAATTTATAAAACATTAATGAAAGAAACTGGAAAAGGAATGGATAAATAGGAAGATGTTTTGTGTTCATGAATTGGAAGAATTAATGCTGTTAAAATGTTCATATACCCAAAGCCTCTTATAGATTCAGTGAAATTCCTCTCAAGATTCCAGTGGCATTTTTTACAAAGATAGACAAAAAAAAAAATCCTAAAATTCATTTGGAATCACAAAAGAATCTGAAAAACCAAAGCAATCCTGAGAAAGAATAACATGGCTGGAGGCATCCCACATCCTGGTTTCAAACTATATTACAAAGCTATAGTAATCAAAACAGTTTATGACACTGCCATAAAAACAGATACACAGGCCAATGGAACAGAATCAAGAGTACAGAAATAAACCCATGTATATACAATCAACTAATATTTGACATGAGAGCCAAGAATGCTCATTCATTAGGGAAAAGGTAGTCTTTGCAACAAATGGCACCAATTCATATGAAGAAAATTAAAACTAGACCCTTATTTTAAACCATTCACAACAATTAACTCAAGATTAGTTAGAGACTTAATTGTAAGACCTGAAACCATAAAACTCCTAGAAGAAAACATACAGGAAAGCTTCTTGAAATCAGCCTGGGGAATGATTTTTTTTTTTTGGATATGACACCTAAAGCACAAAGCAGCAAAAGCAAAAATAAGCAAGAGGGACTACATGAAACTAAAAGTTGGTCAAAAGGCTAAAAGTTCTAGTTATGAGATAAATAAATTCTAGGAATGTAGTGTGAAGCATGGTTACTATAGTTATAATACTGTATTACATATGAAGAGTTGCTAAGAGAGTAGATGAACTAAAAAGCCTCTTAATGAAAGTGAAAGTGGAGAGTGAAAAAGTTGGCTTAAAGCTCAACATTCAGAAAACTAAGATCATGGCATCTGGTCCCATCACTTCATGGGAAATAGATGGGGAAACAGTGGAAACAGTGTCAGACTTTATTTTTTGGGGCTCCAAAATCACTGCAGATGGTGACTGCAGCCATGAAATTAAAAGATGCTTACTGCTAGGAAGGAAAGTTATGATTAACCTAGATAGCATATTGAAAAGCAGAGACATTACTTTGCCAACAAAGGTCCGTCTAGTCAAGGCTGTGGTTTTTCCTGTGGTCATGTATGGATGTGAGAGTTGAACTGTGAAGAAGGCTGAGTGCCGAAGAATTGATGCTTTTGAACTGTGGTGTTGGAGAAGACTCTTGAGAGTCCCTTGGACTGCACGGAGATCCAACCAGTCCATTCTGAAGGAGATCAGCCCTGGGATTTCTTTGGAGGGAATGATGCTGAAGCTGAAACTCCAGTACTTTGGCCACCTCATGCGAAGAGTTGACTCATTGGAAAAGACTCTGATGCTGGGAGGGATTGGGGGCAGGAGGAGAAGGGGACGACAGAGGATGAGATGGCTGGATGGCATCACTGACTCGATGGACGTGAGTCTGAGTAACTCCAGGAGTTGGTGATGGACCGAGAGGCCTGGCGTGCTGCAATTCATGGGGTCGCAAAGAGTCGGACATGACTGAGCGACTGAACTGAACTGAACTGAACTGAAGAGAGTAGATCTTAAAATTCTTATCACAAGAAAAAAAATTTTGAGGTGAGGTGATGAGTTAACTAAATGTAATGTAGTAATCATTTCACAATACACACATGCATATCTTTGGGGTTTTTCTTGGCCACACTACACGGCACATGGGATCTTAGCTCCCCTTCCTGGGATCCTAGAACTCACGCCACCTGCATTGGGAGCGTGGCATTAACCACCAGGGAAATTCCCAAATCATGCACATCTTAAATTCATACAATGCTGTATGTCAATTATATCTCAATGAAATAAAAAAGGATATCAGCATAAATATTTTGATCTTTAGATCTTCACCCAACTTGATTAGCTAGTAAATAGGTTCTCTTTGTCTAGCTCCTTCAGTGATATTCTCTTTTCCTAGAGCTTCTGTTACCAGCAAATAGAGATTCACAGCACAATACCTGAATAAACAAAACACCTTTAAACCCCTAAAATAAAGAAGTTAAAAATTAAAGACAAAGAAAACCTCTCCCTTGACTTCACAGCCACTTCTAGCCAATGCCCTGCTTCTTAGTTCCCTTTTTCTTATTCTTCACGTCTCAATGTGTTTTCCTGGGATGCCTTACACAATCACTCAATTATATACTTTATAAGTAGCTACCCATTGGCTTCCTATTACATCCACCTACTTAAATTCTCCACAAGACATTCATCACTATTAGATATTTTTCATGTTTATTTGTTTTGTGTTTGCTTTCCATCACAGAATTTAAGCTCTTATCTCTTAACAAGGAATCTGTTTGTCTCCTTCAGTGTTGCATTGCCAGGACCTCAAACATTGTCTCAATATACTAGGACAATACTTCCATTGTCTTTATAGGCTCTAAGAAATCTGCTCTTACTTCTCTGACCTTGTCTCCAACTACCTCCTCCCTGGCTCACTACTCTACTTACAAAGAACAATTTGCTGTTTTTTTGCCAGCCTCCCTCTTTCTTCAGGTCTTTGCTCAAAAGTTACCTTCTCACTCAGGCCTTCTCAATTTGGGAACTTAAAATTGCAGCCCCTTACCCTTTGCCTCTTTACTTGCTTAATTTGTCTCCAAATTACCAAATTGTAATATACAGTTACAATTGTATATTACAATTGTATATTTTTTTATTGCCTGTTCGCCTCATGAAGGCTTTGCTGAACCCCCAAGCCTACAGCACAAAACAAAAAATATTTATTAAATGAATGGGTTTGTGAAATAATTGCTTAAATGAATATCAGATGTGAAATTATTTGCATGTGTAAGGTATTATGGGCAGTAAAATTATCTATGTTAATAAGTAATCTTAACTTCAGTATTCATGCTTTAATTCTTCACATTTCGGGCACGGAGTCCTACACACGACAGACTCCCAAACAAAATCGTTTTTCTGAATTTTATAGCTGGAGGCGTGGGTCCGCGAGTCTACCAAGGCGGGAAGCAGTTGCTGGCCCCACCCTGGGCCCGCCCCTGTCGGCGATGACCACGCCCACCGAATGTTGAAAGCCTTATAGGCGAGTGACGTCAGGCCGTTTGTTGTCATTGGCGGCTCCCAAGATGGCGTCCATCATGGAGGGGCCGCTGAGTAAATGGACTAACGTAATGAAGGGCTGGCAGTACCGTTGGTTCGTGCTGGACTACAATGCAGGGCTGCTCTCCTACTACACAGTAAGTCCTTGGAGGCAAATCCCCGGCTGCCTTGGGAGTCGGGATTCCTCGGTGGAGGTGGGGAACAGGCTTTTTGGTAGCCCGGTAGAGGTTGCTAGGATGGGGGTGCCGCCGTACGGGAGGGTTCCCTCGTAGGGGAGGGTTTTGCGCCCCGGATAGCCAATGAGGGTGAAGGAGATGCTCGCGCAGCCAATAAATAGGCACCGGTTGTATGATTTATGGGGCGGGGGCGAGCCGTGTTCCTTTCTTAGGGTCCGGTATTTGTTGGGGGGTAAACAGGGGGGCGCGTTGTAGGTAGGTGGATGGTTGTAGTCGTGGCTTGAAGGGTTCGGTCTCGGGATCTGTGCAGTTTCCACATGTTATCATGGACTTGACAGTGTCCCCCACCAGGCCCTGTAGACGGCCGCGCCCCTTAGCTTCCCTCCAGGGATTGAGCAGCGCTGCTTTCTTGGAGCAGTGGTCTGACGAGCTTGGCCAGGTCCTGGAAGTGACTGGGCGTTGCTCAACATGAAGGATTCTGAAATACCTCCAGTCTGCCCAAGTTGAGTGTGTCTTTCACAGGACTCTCCTCCATTCAGCGGGGGGCGAGCGTAACCGACGCCTTAACTTTTGAGAGCGGAGGATTTCCTACACAGGAGTCTCTTGTTAGCGAAGAGAGACTGCATAGTGCGATGTCTCCTGAAAGTTATATTCTGGGAAGGGCTGAGTTAAGGGCTTCAGTGTCGTGAAACACAAATCAGTGACTGCGGGAAAGGTCCATGAATTGCTGGGAATCTTATGTTCTGACTGTCGCTCCACCCCCCGACGCGTTAGAAATGGAAGGTGGGTGGAATTAGAGAAATTACTTCCAAAGGTATTGTCTCTGAATGGTGTCTAGTTAATAATAGCCAATGAGAGGGAGGAAGCCTCTTCAAACGACAAAACAGAATGTCCTGAGGCTTTAGAAAATAATAGAAGGGAAAAAATTGTGACTGTGGAAGAAGGATTAATGTCAACGAGAGGAATGGGGACACTAGTATTGATATTTTTTCGTTAATTTAAATATTTATTGAGCGCCCACTACGTGTTAATTATTATTGCTTTAGGCTAGGTGTGTGTGGATGTGTGTGCTCATGCTTGTGCATGTGAGCGAGAGTCAACAAAGTTCAAGATATCCTTTTCTCTGGAGCTTATATTCTAATAAGGTGGTTCCCTTGATTCTTTTTACTTCAATAACTGCAGAATAAAGTATTCATTATCCCCATTTTACAGTTTTGGAATCTGAGGCTCCAGGCTTTTCAGCGATTTGCTCAAGGTCACAGAGCTAGCAGTGTTATCAGGAGTCTAAGTAACATGGCTTTCTTTTTCCTTTACACTTCACTTTCACTACAGGAATGAGAAAAATGCAGTCTTTGAGTTACTAAAGACAAACCTACAGGAGTAAAAAGTAAAAACTTTCACACCAACTTCCTTTCTTTACATAATTTTGAAGGGGGAAAAGACTGAACAAACCTGAATGAAATTTAAATACATTATTCAAGATTAGCTAGCTATGAAAGAGAGGCAAATGAACATTATATCCTGAAAACTCTGAAATTATGAAATCTCATAGTTCAGATAGATGAAGAGTAATAATAAGTTTCAGTAGAAGTGATAATCAGAAAATCCCATGGACCCTTTCCAGCCCATTCAAAGTAATTTCAGTGGCACTATGGAATGAAGTTACTCTACAGATCCCAAATTTGTGTGGGTCTGAATTTAGGGCCACACTGGAGGGGCCCCAAGCTGGGGTTCTTGGGAACTCCTCTCCCAGACAGAATCTTCTTTTTTTCCTGTTTTTCTCACTTTGGCATATCTTTTTTCTGCCTCCTTGCCCTTTAGTTTCTGAGTATCTTGACAAATTTCTCCTTGTCTTTGGCTAAACATGGCTTTTTAAATTATGCTTCTTTCTTCTCCCTCCCGTTACTTATCCTCCCTACTGAGATTAAACTATAAAACATCATCCTTGCCAGTAGAAGGAGGTATCATATTTCTCACTAATGGATGTTTAGAAATTTTCTTTTCTTTTTTTTCCTTGTTTTTTTGGTGTTAAAAGTATTTGTTTGCAGAGAAACAACAGAGAAATATTGTAAAATAAAATGATTTTGTGAAAATAAGATGATACTCAATGCCAAATTAAAGGAGATCCAGTAAAGATGAGAAAAGGATAGGTATTACCCACTTAAAGAGAAAGTAGGAGACACATTGAATATTGGCAGTAAATTCTGTACACTTCAACATTGTTTCATTACATTAGGATTTGGAAGGATGAAGGTACATCTTAATGATCTGCATGCGGCTGATAACTTGGAGCTGCATCTTCCAGGAAGATTATCTGAATAGTTGCACAGCATTTTAAGCAGAGCAGTAAATAGCAAGTCACTCTAATCACTTGCTCTCTGGTCTGGCTCTGTAGTTGGAGGTCTGTCTATTCTAGGGTGGCCATGAAAACCCTGAACGAAACTAGATTGACCTTGCTTTAGAGTTGGCCTATACCAAAAATTGGTATTGAGATAATCTCAGGGTTTTGGAAAAGATCACGGGAATTGCTGTGAACTAAATAGTTTCACCCAAACCTCACCTTCACCTGGAACTTTTGGTCCTGGGCCCAGACCCTTACCTGTCCTCTGGGAATGAATAGTTTTTTTACTTTACATTTCTTTTATTTTCATTTTATGTAAATTTTCAGTTCTTGAAAAACCGTTTAGTAGATATTCTGTTTAATACAGGAACAGAAAAATTGATTACCTTCTTTAGAAAATAGATTTAGGCAACCTTTTCAGGTCACGCTCCTGTCTTTTAATTATTAGAAACAGTGGTTTATTCAGGAAGCATTTATTTGGGACTTTTTAATAGGCACTTTATATATGGACTTCCCTCATAGCTCAGTTGGTAAAGACTCTGCCTGGAATGCAGGAGACCCCCGTTTGATTCCTGGGTCAGGAAGATCCGCTGGAGAAGGGAAAGGTTACCCACTCCAGTATTCTGGCCTGAAGAATTCCATGGAGTGTATAGGCCATGGGGTTGCAAATAGTCGGACACAACTGAGCGACTTTCATTTTCACTTTACTATATATGCCGGAGATAAAAGCATGAAGGAGAGAGTCCCTTCCATCTAGGAACTCAAAATCTTGCAGAATAGACACCTAAACATAATTTCAAAAAAGTATGATAAATTCTACAATAGAAGTAAGAATAGACTGCTGTGGAAACATTGCCTAAAAAAGGCTAGAGAGACGTTTGAGCCGAGACTTAAAGGTAGAAGAGAAGAAGGACATTTCAGGCAGTGGGAAATATGCACAAATTGGGAAACTTGAAAACATAAAGTCCGTTAAGAAGATAGTGAGAATTTCTGAGCTTCTTTAATGTAAAGGCATGTAGGGAGATAACAGGAGATTGAATCCAGAAGGTATTTGGAGCCATAGGTCAGGCCTGGAGATGAAGATCTGTTAGATTATAGCATAGAATTTGTTAGTTGAATTTGGGGGTGAGCTGTACTGAGTCTTCCTTGTGGCACATGGGTTCTTTGTTGTTGCTCACGGGCTTTTCTCTAATTGCGGTGTGTGGGCTTCTCATTGTGGTGGCTTCTCTTGTTGCGTACACAGGCTGTAGGGCGCAAGGCCTTCAGTGGTTGTGGCCCATGAACTTAGTTGCCCCCCCCACCCCCGGCATGTGCAATCTTAGTTTCTGGACCAGGTAGCAAACCAGTGTCCCCTGCATTGGCAGGCAGATTCTTAACCATCGGACCATCAGGAAAGTCCCCTGTTAGTTGAATATTTATTGAGATACTCAGGGATAAGGATATAAATTTGGGAACACTGTTTAAACAGCTAACCATTTATGTTATCATGATCACATCATGATCACAGAGAAAGACGAGAAAGGAAAGAAAATTGAAGGAGATATAGATATGTGAGGAGTTGTTAGACTAGAAAGCAGGTGTTCATACCTTTTGATTATCAAATGTTTATTGAGGATGTACTATGTGCTAGGCACTATGCTGGGAAGAGGGGTTAAAATGGTAAATAAGATGGGAATGGTCCATGTTCTCATGATGCCTTCTGCCGGGGTGTACATCAAGTAAGAGCTGTGATGGGGAAGAGTAGGATGTTGGGAGGTACACAGATGGGTAGCTTGCCTCTGTCTTGGAAAAGATTTCCTTGAAGAGGTAGGTTTGCTTTGACCTAAGTGGTGAGTAGAGATTAGCCATGTAAGCAGAGAGGGAAAACTGCTTGAGATAGAGGGAATAGATGTTTTTGAAAGAGACACGAGTAAGGAGCTTGTTAGTCCTGGAATTTATGCTGTGAGGTGGACAATAGTGCGATGAGAGGGAGAGAGAAGCAGGGGCCAGATAATGAAAGACTTTCTTGGTAAACTGAGCTAAGGAATTTAAACTTTTCACTCAGGGCAGTGGAAAGTCACTTAAGTGTTGTAAGCACTTTTTGTTGTGGAAAAAACTTTCATAATACAAAATTTGTTTGAAACATATATGAAAGATGATAGTAAAATGAATTCCTGTCACCCAGCTTGTGCAGCTATCAATATATGGCTAATCTTGTCTTATTAATACTCCCAAAGCTCCTTCCTACCCCACTGGATTACTTTAAAGCAGATCCCAAATCTCTTATTATTTCATTTGTGAATATTTCAATATGTTTTACTGTGTTTAATTTCCTTGATTTTTCTCAAACATCTGTCCCTCACCAGTTGGTTTATTTGAGTCAGAATTCCAAACAAGAGCCACACGTAAAACTGAGTCTCTTTTACTCTGTAGGCCTTCCCTCTCTCTTTTCCTTTGCCATTCATTTGTTGAAGAAAGCAAATTATTCTTTAGATTTTCCACATTCTAGATTTTGCTGAGAGTATTCTTGTGGTGTATTTAAACATGTTCCTTTATCCTCCATGTTTCCTATAAACTGATACTTAAAGCTAGAAGCTTAATTAAATTCAGCGTTTTCCCCCCACTTTGGGCAGCAATACTTTGTAGGTGGAACATATTACAAGTATCTCCACTTTCTGATAGTTTGCTTTACTCTACTTCTTTTTTAGAAAAGACCTATTTTCCTGTTTTTGCTAACCAAAAGAAATCCAAAGAGGATTTTTGCTTTTGTGGAAAATACACAAAAAGTGAAAATGGCATTCAGAGGTTTTTTTTTTTTTTTTTCCCCCGCAGCGAGCTGCTATAGAGTCAGTGAGCGCCCTAAGCAGCAAGAGTGACACCAGTAAGTTCCTTCCCTGGGACCTATGGGCTTCCCAGGTGGCACTAGTGGTAAAGAACCCACCTGCCAATGCAGGAGACATACGAGATGCAGGTTCGATCCCTGAGTTGGGAGGATCCCAAGGAGAAGGGTATAGCAACCCACTCCAGTATTCTTGTCTGGAGAATCCCATGGACAGAGGAGCCTGGAGGTCTGTAGGGTCACAAAGAGTCAGATGCAACTGAAGCGACTCAGCTTGCATGCATGCTGGGAACTATTAATACATAGTAGCAAGCTGCTGTAGTTTTGAACTGTGTTTGTGAGCATCTTTACTTTATCTCAGTTTATTTTGTACATCTGTTAGCAATGTGTATCCTAAGGCAATTGCGTCATTGCTTTATGCCATTTTGGCTTAGGGAAGGTTTCTTAGGAACAGAGGGAACCTGTACATCAAGTGGCCCATGATGTCTGGTTGTCTCTCTGTGATTTTTAAAATTAAACAATAGGTTCAGGTAAAGTTTGTTTTTGGATTATGGAGAAATAGTGAAGTCCTATTGACAGGATTTCAGTGATTGGATGTGAGTGAAGGGGAAGGAGGAGTTTGATGAAATCCAGGTTTTTAGATTTAGTTGAATGAATGATGATAGGGAAGATAAGTATAGGTTGGGTGGAGAATGGTAGTTGCTTTGGGGCATGTTGAAATTGTAGTAAAGATATTGCATAGTCTTGAACTTAAGAAAAAAATCTGGGCTACAGATAAATATTAGCTTTATACATATGGAGAGATGAGAGAGTGAATGAGTGGGAATAATAGAGAGCTTTAGATAGAACACTGAGAAACACCATTGGATTAGGTATCTATTGCTTTATAACAAATTGGCCATAATGATTTTAGCTGCATAAAACAATACACATTTATCATCTGTGACTCAGAACTTTGGGCTCAAGGTCTCTCATGAAGTTGCAGTCAAGACATTGGCTATGTCTGCAGTCATTTGAAAGACTTGACTGGAGCTGGAGGATTTGCTTCCAAGATGACTCACTCTCATGTCTGTTGGCAGAAAGCCTTAGTCCTTACTGGCTCCTGGAAGGTGGCCTCAGTTCTTCCCCAGCTAACCTCTCTGTTGGGCTACATGAGTGTCATCGTGACAGGGCATCTATCTGGCTTCACCCAGAAGGAGTAATCCAAGTGAGAGCAAGGAGAAAGCTGAAGTGCCTATTTGACCTGGTCTGAGAACATCACTTTTGCCTTCTTCCATTCATTAGAAATGAATCATTAAGTTCAGTTCATGCTACAGGGGATGGGAATTTTAGGCATGGGAAAGAGAATTAGCCTCTACCTTTTGAAAGGAGTGTCAATTTATGGAGGGATTTTAAGCCATCACAGTCGTTTCTAAGGGATTTAGGTAGAGAAAAGAGCCTGCACAGAAGAGTGAAAAGGGACAGCCAGAGATAGCCAAGAAAAACCAGAATGTGGAGTCAAGGCAGGAACTGGCTTGAATACTGTTGAGACAATTGAATAGATGAAATCTTAAAAATACTCAATGGATTGATCAAGTTGGACATCACTGATGCCCTGAAAAAGAGAAGTTCCCATGGAGTCAGAAGTTTGGAAGTCAGAGTGGTTTGAAGAGTAGATAGGAGGCAAGAAGTAGAGAAGATGAGTTTAGATTGCTCAAGGTGTTTCATTATGAAAGAGGAACAAAGGAATATGGAACTGAGAGGAAAGAGTTTCTAAGGTAGGAGTATGCTTAAATGTTTTAGGGATGGGAAGCAGGGTATTTATTAAAGATGAGAATAGAGTTAAGATTTAAGGAATGTAGTAAAGATTTAGATTAGTGGCCATGGGAACCGGAAAAAGGAATAACTTGGGTCACATTCTGAGAAGGCAGTGGCAACCCACTCCAGTACTCTTGCCTGGAAAATCCTATGGATGGAGGATCCTGCTAGGCTGCAGACGATGGGGTCGCTAAGAGTCGGGCACGACTGAGCGATTTCACTTTCACTTTTCACTTTCATGCATTGGAGAAGGAAATGGCAACCCACTCCAGTATTCTTGCCTGGAGAATCCCAGGGACAGAGGATCCTAGTGGGCTGCTGTCTATGGGGTCGCACAGAGTTGGACACGACTGAAGTGACTTATCAGCAGCAGGGTCACTTTGAAATTAACCAGGTTGTAAGAGGAGCCTCTTGAGAAGCCTATATGCAGGTCAGGAAGCAAGTTAAAACTGGACATGGAACAACAGACTTGTTCCAAATAGGAAAAGGAGTACATCAAGGCTGTATATTGTCACCCTGCTTATTTAACTTCTATGCAGAGTACATCATGAGAAACGCTGGGCTGGAAGAAGCACAAGCTGGAATCAAGATTGCCGGGAGAAATATCAATAACCTCAGATATGCAGATGACACCACCCTTATGGCAGAAAGTGAAGAGGAACTCAAAAGCCTCCTGATGAAAGTGAAAGTGGAGAGTGAAAAAGTTGGCTTAAAGCTCAACATTCAGAAAACTAAGATCATAGCATCTGGTCCCATGACTTAATGGGAAATAGATGGGGAAACAGTGGAAACAGTGTCAGACTTTATTTTTTGGGGCTCCAAAATCACTGCAGATGGTGATTGCAGCCATGAAATTAAAAGGCGCTTACTCCTTAGAAGGAAAGTTATGACCAAGCTAGATAGCATATTGAAAAGCAGAGACATTACTTTGCCAACAAAGGTTCGTCTCGTCAAGGCTATGGTTTTTCCTGTGGTCATGTATGGATGTGAGAGTTGGACTGTGAAGAAAGCTGAGCGCCAAAGAATTGATTCTTTTGAACTGTGGTGTACTCATGATGTACTCTGAGTATAAGTTAAATAAGCAGGGTGACAATATGCAGCCTTGACGTACTCCTTTTCCTATTTGGAACAAGTCTATTGTTCCATGTCCAGTTCTAACTGTTGCTTCCTGACCTGCATATAGACTTCTCAAGAGTCTTCTCCTCTTGAGAGTCCCTTGGACTGCAAGGAGGTCCAACCAGTCCATTCTGAAGGAGATCAGCCCTGGGTGTTCTTTGGAAGGAATGATGCTAAAGCTGAAACTCCAGTACTTTGACCACCTCATGCAAAGAGTTGACTCATTGGAAAAGACCCTGATGCTGGGAAGGATTGGGGGCAGGAGGAGAAGGGGACGACAGAGGATGAGATGGCTGGATGGCATCACTGACTCGATGGACATGAGTCTCAGTGAACTCCAGGAATTGGGGATGGACAGGGAGGCCTGGTGTGCTGCGATTCATGGGGTCTCAAAGAGTCGGACACGACTGAGCAACTAAACTGAACTGAAGAGGAGCTAGTTGAGATTATAAAATATGATTTGGGGGTTGGGGGGAGAAAAAAAAATAAAATATGATTTGTTTAGTCATGAACTGTTAAGTATTTAACACTCTTTCTTGTTTTGTATTGTCTTTATGACATTTCAGAGAGAAAAGTTAGAAATAGTGAGTTAGTAAGTTGTCAGGGTCAGTCAAGGTTTTCTTTAAAAGGAATCATTGGAGAAATGATGTGTTTTGCTGTTAACATGCTAGCTGGAAGAGAGTCATAGTGACTTTGCATTTCAAAAACACTGGTAATCTGAACACATTTAAATATTACTTGACAGTCCTTAGCAATGTCTGGAAGGTGATAAAATCTCTCATCTAATTCTTGGATTTTAGGTTTTTGAAGAGCTTAAATATATGTGTTTTTCTTGCAAAGATGTAAAAGAGGGAATCTCAGATTCTCCTAGAAATGTATCAGCACCACTCCCATCAAGCATTTAAAAGTGAATTTATACTTTTGTAAATAAACTTCTTGGTTATATCAAATGTTTTTTATTAAGCTTACATGGTACATATTAATAATCCAAATTAATAAAATAGCTTTAGAATTACAAAAGGAACACAAGAAAAATTGTACCTAATCTAAATGCCCTAAAAAGAAGTATGTGGAAATTTTATGTCTTGTGGTTTCCTTCAATACCCTAGTCAGCCTTAGTTTTTCTCTTTTTTGATTTTTTTTTTTGTTTTGTTTTGCTGTGCTGTGCATGGCATGTGGAATCGTTAGTTCTCCAACCAGGGATGGAACTTGCACCCTCTAAAGTGTAAAGTGTGGCGTTTTAACCACTGGACTGCCAGGGAAGCCTCTATTGCATTCTTTATCTGTACAGCAGGCTTGTAAACTCCTTGATAGTACTACTAGCATTATCATTTTCAAGCCCTATAAATATAGTACATCATTCTCATAGTGAATGGAATGTCCAAGGCCCTTTAAAGTAAGAGATGTGATGTAGAAGATTGTTTTGGAATCATTGCTTATACAGCCTTGTAAATTTTGCAAAATATACTGATAACAAATGTGTTTATGGCTTATGTAAAACCTGATTAAGCTTGTATTAATAACAATGGCTTTGTTTTAATCATCCTTACCCTGTAGAACTGTGTGGGATCTTTTGGTTAGTGTGTTACATCAGACAAGCAGTCAGTTCTTGCTTTATTGCAGGCAGTTTTGTTGATGATAGTAATTTGTAGAAGGATAGAAAGCAGAGCTATTCTTAAGTATGCCACTCTTACATGTGGCAGTTGTCATAGGATTAGATTTTCAACTAGTTATATAATGTCAGTCAAAGCTAGCTAGAACAATGCTCAAGAGAGTTAGATTAAGGACCTAGTTCCTTTTACTGCTTATAGAGAAAATCAAATGGCCAGCTGAGTCTTTTTCTTCTCATTTACTGTATTGTAAAGGATAATCATCTTAGACTGATTTAAACTTAAAAATTTTACTTTTTTGGTACATGATACATGGAATCATATAAATGAAATCATATTTGGGGAAAGTATTTTGAGGTATTCAAAATTATTTTTTTCCCATTCACATGACAAAGATTATTATGAATGTTAATATTCTGATTCCTGGAGTTTTTTTCACATTGAGCCTTCATGCTAAATTGTCTACTTATTTAATTGAATTTATTTTATTTTAGCATTACTCTTATGGCACAGGTGGACAAATGAAATATTGGATGAATATTTGGTTTGTCATTTTGGCAGCTGTCTCTAGTCTCTTGATCTTCCTCTTTCCTCAGTCTCTCATAAATGATACCATGCTTCTCAGAGACAATAGAGTTCATTTGGTGGGAACACTCTCAACTCCTTGTACTGCCACCTATTGGTATAACTATTTTCCTGCCTATCCTTCCCTGTGTCCTCCCTGACATAATGGAAGAGGTAATCCTTGGGTGGGCTTTCTTGGTGGCTCAGTGCTAAAGAATCCCCCTGGCAATGCAAGAGATGCAGGTTCAGTCCCTGGGTTTAGAAGACCCCCTGGAGAAGGAAATGACAACCCACTGTAGTATTTTTGCCTGGAAAATCCCATGGACAGAGGAGCCTGCCAAGCTACAGTCCATGGGTTGCAAAAAGAGTTGGACACAACTTAGCAATTAAGCAACACCACCAATCCTTGGGTGTTCTGGATTCCATCTACTCGCGAATTTTTAGAGAATCTCAGTCTATAGGTTTTTCTCCTTTTTCTGCTTTCTCCTTCCTCTCGCCCATTGTCTTCTACTTCTTTCTATGTACAGACTTTTGTTGTTTAAGAATATTTTGCAATATAACAACTAAACATCGTAGTTGTAACAATTTCATATGGAAAATTTTAATACGTTTTGGGATTGCCTGTTGCTTTTCATTTTTTTGGTACACTTAGTTTTGAAATTGGAAAGTGTAAGCCCTTCAGCTTTGTTCTTTCTCAAGATTGTTTAGGCTATTCTGGGTTCGTTGAATTTCTGTATGAATTTTAGGATATACTGACTTTTTCATTAACAAATAAACTTGGGCTATGTCTCTCTCAAGTTGAAAAATATCTCTGCTAATTCTATGTCCCCCTGGAAAAACCATCTTCACCTCTCTTCTTCAAGTTAGATAAACCTATTGAAAGAGTCTTCTACATTGTCTGTCTTTATTCATGCATTTACTGTACAGCAATCTGTTTTTACCTCCAAATTTCACTGAATATCCTAGCAAAAGTCTCCAATGAAAGCTTTGTTGCTGAACCCAGTGGGTGCTTTTAACTTTTCATTTTAATAGCACTGTCTCTGCAGAATTTGACATTATTATTCTTTATTTTAAATTTCAAAAAGATAGTTTCATTGCTCTTGAAGGGATGCAATATATTCTTAATTTAAAAAAAATTGAAAAAGCATATAAAATAGAAAGAAGCAAAGTACTACCTGAAATCCTACTATCTGTGTTTTGGAGAATAGCTTTCCTAACAACTCTTTATGCTTAAATACACCTTTATGTATATTTTATATAAATGGAATCATTATATATATAATAATCTACAACCCAGAAGCATTTTATTAAAAAATTTTCTATAGATATGTTGTACCATTTTGTATTGTATTTCTTCAACTAACAAAATGAGCAAAGGATATCTTTTCTCCTTCATCCTTACTTAATGAGATCTCAGTCATCTGGCTTTGGGAGATTAAGAGTCCTATGCTGTCTGTGATGCAGGAAGACAATGTACAATAATCTGTATTATGTCCCATAGTTCTGCTCAGCTGGATAGTACCCAGTCTACTTGATTAAGGGCAGTTCAAAAACCCACCCACAAACAGAAGACTCTACTTCTTAATGAGGGAGTGACAAAGTTCTAAAAGAGCTTGTAGGATGAGAAGTACCATGATAGGCCATTTTTGGAAAATGCAGTGTGCCATAAGCCTCTACTATATTAATCATTGTTGTAGGTATTTTCTACTATTGTCAAATATATCGCTTCATTAAGCCTCATAACCTCTTCCATTTTTCCTTGCTACCGCTATAGCATATAAACCACCCGGGTCTGGTGCAAAAACTTCCTAAGTGTTCTCTTTGTTTCCTTTTTGCTCTCTAAAGTCCATTTTTTTATCAGTAGCCCAAGTGATCTTTTAAAAAAAGGAAAAAGGAAGATCATATTTTCCCCCCTGCTTAAAATTCTCTAGTGACTATAGGAAAAAAAAATTCAAACTCTTTACTATGACTTACCACCTTGTAAGCACCAAAGAATTGATGCTTTTGAACTGTGGCGTTGGAGAAGACTCTTGAGAGTCCCTTGCACTGCAAGGAAACCCAACCAGTCCATCGTAAAGGAGATCAGTCCTGAGTGTTCATTGGAAGGACTGATGTTGAGGCTGAAACTCCAGTACTTTGGCCACCTCATGTGAAGAGTTGACTCATTTGAAAAGACTCTGATGCTGGGAATGATTGAGGGCAGTAGGAGAAGGGGATGACAGAGGATGAGATGGTTGGATGGCATCACCGACTCAATGGACATGAGCTTGGGTAAACTCCGGGAGTTGGTGATGGACAGGGAGGCCTGGCGTGCTGCGGTCCATGGGGTCACAGAGTCGGACGCGACTGAGTGACTGAACTGAATTGAACGGATGGCCTTGTGATCTTTCTCCACTTAACTTTCTACAGTAAACCTTTTGCTCACCACTATATCCACTGTAGCCTTTTTTTCCCCCTGTTCCTTGGACACCTCAAGCTTGTTCCTATCTCAGGGTCTTTGTGTATATTTTCTGGCTTCTTGGACTGATACTCTCCCATGACTGTAGCATGTCTGATTCCCTTCTTGTTATGCAGGTCTTCATTTAGGCATCACTGCTCAGAGAAGCCTTTTCTTAACAACCTGTCTAAAGTACACCTCACTATCAGTCACTAGCACCAGCACACTGGTCTTTTTTTTTTTTTTTTTTTTCACTTGATGGTTTAGAATATAAGCTTATTTTATGTTATTTAAAAAAATTAATTTATTTTAATTGGAGGCTAATTACTTTACAATATTGTAGTGGTTTTTGCCATATATCGACATGAATCAGCCACAGGCGCACATGTGTTTCCCATCCAGAACCCCCCTCTCACCTCCCTCCCCATCCCATCCCCCGGGGTCATCCCAGTGCACCAGCCCTGAGCACCCTGTCTCATGTATCGAACCTGGACCAGCGATCCGCTTCACATATGATAATATGCACGTTTCAACACTACCCTCTGAAATCATCCCACCCTCGCCTTCTCCCACAGAGTCCAAAAGACTGTTCTTTACATCTGTGTCTCTTTTGCTGTCTTGCATATAGAGTCATCGTTACCATCTTTCTAAATTCCATATATATGCGTTAGTATACTGTATTGGTGTTTTTCTTTCTGACTTACTTCACTCTGTATAATAGGCTCCAGTTTCATCGACCTCATTAGAACTGATTAAAATGCATTCTTTTTAATGGCTGAGTAATATTCCATTGTGTATATGTACCACATTTTTCTTATCCATTCGTCTGCCAACGGACATCTAGGTTGCTTCCATGTCCTGGCTATTGTAAACAGTGCTATGATGAACATTGGGGTACATGTGTCTCTTTCAATTCTGGTTTCCTTGGTGTAGCACACTGGTCTTGATGTATTTTTTCATAGCATTTATTGTTAGCTGCTAAACTTACTTTGTTTTTCCTGTTTAGTGTCTGTTTCCCTCCTCTGGAATGTAAGTACTGTGAGAACAGAGACTTACCTTCATCATTTTATCTTTAGCATCTAGAGCAATGCTTGGCATTTAGTGAGTATTCAGTAAATATTTATGGAATGAGCAACAGGTGAAGTAGTTTATATATTACTTCCTTTACACATGAAGAAATTGAGACTTAAAAACTCACACAGTAGTTTCTCTGTATGTGATTAAGTCTTCTAACTCCAGATAGAATGTTCTCTCACTGAATTGTGCTAGTGTTGATATTTTAAAATGACAAACCCAAGTTATCACTAGTCTGCTTATAGGTGAAAACTGAGTTACATCATTATCACAATGAAATAAACTTTCTGCATGCTGCTGCTGCTAAGTAGCTTCAGTCATGTCCGACTCTGTGCGACCCCATAGATGGCAGCCCACCAGGCTCCTCTGTCCACGGGATTCTCTAGGCAAGAACACTGGAGTGGGTTGCCATTTCCTTCTCCCAAACCTTCTGCATAGGCTATTATTCTAAGGTACAGACTGCATTGATTAATCATTAAAAAGTACTGAGTCCTTTAACATCTAAGTTGAAACACCGAGGATGAATGAAAAACTCTCTTTCCATTCCAGTGAAGAGAAAGCCTCCTAGAGAAGGGAAAGGAAGAGCAGATACTAAGTCTTAGAATTTGTTGAGTAATGAGTTTTTTATGTTCACAAAACATGACCACAGAAAGATAGTGGCACATTCTTGAACATAATTCTTTGAAATTTTCATCACCCAGAAGAGGATGAAATGTACATTTCAGATAGATGATACGTTGTGTGACCAACCCTCTGTTCTGTGCTTGCATGTCAGCTCTTCTGCCTTTGTTTTTTGTTTGTTTGTTTGTTTTTTAACCCATTACAAAGAGTCGGACACTACTGAGCAATGGAACAGCAACAACAATTCTGAAGTAAAATTAGACCTAATAAAGAATGAGTGTTTTTATTCTTTAAAGTTTTATTTACTACTGAATTATAGTTGATTTACAATATTGTGCCAGTCTCTACTGTACACCAAAGTGATTCAGTTATACATATATATACACTTTTTAAAATATTCTTTTCCATTATGGTTTATCACAGGATATTGAATATAGCCCCCTGTGCTATACAGTAGGATTTTGTTGTTTATCCATTCTGTATATCATAGTTTGCATCTGCTAACCCCAAATTCCCAAGCCATCCCCCCCCAACCCCTCTCCCCCTTGGCAATCACAAGTCTGTTTAGAATGAGTGTTTTTAAATTGCCTTTTTTAAAAGTGTTTCTCCCTCCCCCGCTCCACCCTGTTTATAAAAGTAAAATGTTTATCATAGATCATTAACTAATCAAGTCCTAAGTCTCCTAAGCCCTTTGGCATAGTTGACCTACTTCCTTATTCTTCCTTGTAGTCTTTTTTTTTTTTCCTTGTAGTCTTGCTTTCCCTTAAGCAACAACATCTAAAAGAAATGCTTTAAGAAAATAGTTTCTTGGGCAGTATTTGAATTTATAACAACTTTCCCCCTATCTTTTGATCACATGCTGTATTTTGAGTGCTTTTCCTAGCTAATCTGGGGACCATTTTCAACAATTTATTCGAAAGAATTTGTTCTCAGTTCTAAATTCCAAATCAGAACAAGGAGCTTTTGTAGCATAACCTTATTCTAAATTGAGGCATGTAGGATGAGTCTTAGGACTGAGAGTTCAGATATCTGTGGTTCTGGCTATTGTTCTTGCTAACCAGATTATTTTAGGTGTTGTACAAAATTTCCCATCTTTAAATTTTTCTAGTGCTGTTCTTGTTTTTCATCTTTTCATGATCTTACTGCCTTGGGCCCTGACTTAGTCTTTTCCAAATAAGGAGAAACACTCTTGGGCAATTTTTGATGGAAAAGTGAAGTTGAATGATAATAATGGATTATCACTGTACAGTTTGGTGGGAAAAGTACTAAATAACATAAACTTCCTGGAGTTTAAAACACCCCTATCATTCCCTTCAGTCATTTTTTGTGAAATAACATTAATCACTATTTAGTATTTGGGCAGTATACAATTCAGATTTAAATCGAAGAAAGTAGGGAGAACCACTAGACCATTCAGGCGTAACCTAAATCAAATCCTTTAGGATTCTACAGTGGAAGTGACAAATAGATTCAAAGGATTAGATCTGATAGAGTGCCTGAAGAACTATGGACAGAGGTTCGTGACACTGTACAGGAGGCAGTGATCAGGACCATCCCCAAGAAACAGAAATGCAAAAAGGCAAAATGGTTGTCTGAGGAGGCCTTCCAAATGGCTGAGGAAAGAAGAGAAGCAAAAAGCAAAGGAGAAAAGAAAAGATACCTATCTGAATGCAGAGTTGCAAAGAATAGCAAGGAGAGATAAGAAAGCCTTCCTCAGTGATCAATGCAAAGAAATAGAGGAAAACAATAGAATGGGAAAGACTGGAGATCTCTTCAAAAAAATTGAGATTCCAAGGGAACATTTCACGCAAAGATGGGTACAATAAAGGACAGAAATGGTGTGGACCTAACAGAAGCAGAAGATATTAAGAAGAGGTGGCAAGAATACACAGAAGAACTATACAAAAAAAATCTTCATGACCCAGATAATCATGGTGGCATGATCACTCACCGAGAGCCGACATCCTGGAGTCTGAAGTCAAGTGGGCCTTAGCAACCATCACTATGAACAAAGCTAGTGGAGGTAATGGAATTCCAGCTGAGTGATTTCAAGTCCTAAAAGAAGATGCTGTTAAAGTGCTGCACTCAATATACCAGCAAATTAGGAAAACTCAGCAGTGGCCACAGGACTGGAAAAGGTCAGTTTTCATTCCAATCCCAAAGAAAGGCAATGCCAAAAAGTGTTCAAACTACCTAAAAATTGCACTAATTTCACACCCTAGCAAAGTAATGCTCAAAATTCTCCAAGCTAGGCTTCAGCAGTATGTGAACCATGAACTTCCAGATGTTCAAGCTGGATTTAGAAAAGGCAGAGGAACCAGAGATCAAATTGCCAACAACAGTTGGATCATAGAAAAAGCAAGACAATTCCAGAAAAACATCTACTTCAGCTTTCTTGACTACACCAAAGCCTTTGTGTGGATCACAATAAACTGTGGAAAATTCTTAAAAAATTCTTAAAGGCAGACCATCTTACCTTCCTCCTGAGAAATCTGTATGCAGATCAAGAAACAAAAGTTAGAACTGGACATGGAACAATAGACTGGTTCTAAATTGGGCAAGGAGTATGACAAGGCCTCTGTGGTTGGATGGCTTCACCAACTTAATGGACATGAGTTTGAGCAAATTCTGAGAGTTGATGATAGACAGGGAAGCCTGGCATGCTGCAGTCCATGGGATCGCAAAGAGTTGGACATGACTAAGTGACTGAACTGAACTGATTTTGAGGAACAAAACAAAAATAGAAACTATACATTGAGATTCAGTATATATTGACATGCTAAGTAATTTGCAGCACTTAGGTTACTATTTAGTATTTTATGTTATGGTTAACTTTTCTTGGAAAGGATCCAGAAACCCCCGTCATCAGAGTTGTGCTTAATTAAGCCCTGTGAAGTGGTTCTTGTCACTGATCTGTTGACCTGAATTTTTGACTTAAAGATAAAATTATCCTTTTTAAGAAACAGTAAAAGACCTGGGACTTTACAATTTAAGAGATCACAGATCAAAATACAAGTCTCCAGTCCTTTACCTGTAGTTCAGAAATCCCTGAGTCTCTGAATTCCAGAAGTTTTTTTTCCTAAATGTGTTATATTCTCATTTGGAAGTAAAGCCTGCCTTGAACTGTGTGGTTAATTATAATCTCCATTGTGCTTAATATAAATATATGTTGTACTACCAAAATATTAGTATGCTTGATTGTGAAATTAATTAAATGCTTAATAATCCAGACTCTGTTGCAGGTGTGTGACAGTTTATGTACTATTTGTATGGTACTTTTTGAAAATTCTGAATTTTAAAGCACGTTTGAACCAAAAATCTCAGATAAGTGATGTGGACCTCTATCTGGTCTAATGACCTAGGGTTTATATGCTGGCAGTAGTTCAGAAGGCAGAGGGGGTACCACCCTCTGAAGCACTGCTGCAGTGCTTTGTGGGGTGATATTTGCGCTGATGAATTCAGAGGATCGCTGATTTGACACACAGCCTTTGTGGCTCGGAGAAACTTTGAAAGGAGATTTAAGTTAACCAGATCTGTAGTAACTGTGGTAGAAATGCATAACCTTTAGAGTCAGACCTGGATTGGAATTCTCTCTGCTGCTGCTGCTGCTAAGTCACTTCAGTCGTGTCTGACTCTGTGCGACCCCATAGACGGCAGCCCACCAGGCTCCTCCGTCCCTGGGATTCTCCAGACAAGAACACTGGAGTGGGTTGCCATTTCCTTCTCCAATGCATGAAAGTGAAAAGTCAAAGTGAAGTCGCTTAGTCATGTCTGACTCTTTGCGACCCTATGGACTACAGCCTACCAGGCTCCTCCGTCCATGGGATTTTCCAGGCAAGAGTACTGGAGTGGGGTGCCAGTGCCTTCTCCGGAATCCTCTCTATCTACCTGTTATCTGTGAATCCATGGGCAAGTAACTTACGCCTTTTGAGCCTTTATTTTCTCAATTATAAAGTGGGTATAATAAAAGAACCTATATCATAAGATTGGTATGGGAAGTAAATAAAATTGTATTTAATTGTGTTTAAAGCACTACCCCAGGATTATATGAGTTCAGTTCAATTCAGTCACTCAGTCGTATCTGACTCTTTGTGAACCCATGAACCTGCAGCACACCAGGCCTCACTATCCATCACCAACTCCCGGAGTTTACCCAAACTCATGTCCGTTGAGTCGGTGATGCCATCCAACCATCTCATCCTCTGTCGTCCCCTTCTCCTCCTGCCCTCAATCTTTCCCCAGCATCAGGGTCTTTTCAAAAGAGTGAGCTCTTCACATCAGGTGGCCAAAGTTTTGCAATTTCAGCTTCAACATCAGTCCTTCCAATGAACACCCAGGAGTGATCTCCTGTAGGATGGTCTGGTTGGATCTCCTTGCAGTGCAAGGGACTCTCAAGAGTCTTCTCCAACACAACAGTTGAAAAGCATCGATTCTTTGGCGCTCAGCTTTCTTTATAGTCCAACTCTCACATCCATACTTGACTACTGGAAAAACCATAGCCTTGACTAGACGGACCTTTGTTGACAAAGCATACTTCTTTTTAGTATACTGTCTAGGTTGGTCATAACTTTCCTTCCAAGGAGTAAGCGCTTTTAATTTCATGGCTGCAATCGCCATCTGCAGTGATTTTGGAGCCCCAAAAAATAAAGTCTGACACTGTTTCCGCTGTTTTCCCATCTATTTGCCATGAAGTGATGGGACTGGATACCATGATCTTAGTTTTTGAAATGTTGAGCTCTAAGCCAACTTTTTCATTCTCCTCTTTCACTTTTATCAAGAGGCTCTTTAGTTCTTCTTCACTTTCTGCCATAAGGGTGGTGTCATCTGCATATCTGAGGTTATTGATATTTCTCCCGGCAATCTTGATTCCAGCTTGTGCTTCTTCCAGCCCAGTGTTTCTCATGATGTATTCTGCATATAAGTTAAATAAGCAGGGTGACAATATACAGCCTTGACGTACTCCTTTTCCTATTTGGAACCAATCTGTTGTTCCATGTCCAGTTCTAACTGTTGCTTCCTGACCTGCATACAGGTTTCTCAAGACAAAAGTCAGGTGGTCTGGTAGTCCCATCTCTTGAAGAATTTTCCACAGTTTATTGTGATCCACACAGTCAAAGGCTTTGGCATAGTCAATAAAGCAGAAATAGATGTTTTTCTGGAACTCTCTTCCTTTTTCGGTGATCCGGAGGATGTTGGCAATTTGATCTCTGGTTCCTCTGCCTTTTCTAAAACCAGCTTGAACATCTGGAAGTTCACAGTTCATGTATTGCTGAAACCTGGCTTGGAAAATTTTGAACATTACTTTACTAGCGTGTGAGATGAGTACAGTTGTGCGGTAGTTTGAGCATTCTTTGGCATTGCCGTTCTTTGGGATTGGAATGAAAACGGACCTTTTGCAGTCCTGTGGCCACTTATGAGTTTTCCAAATTTGCTAGCATAGTGAGTGCAGCACTTTAACAGCATCATCTTTTAGGATGTGAAATAGCTCAACTGGAATTCCATCACCTCCACTAGCTTTGTTCGTAGTGATGCTTCCTAAGGCCCACTTGACTTCACATTCCAGGGTGTCTGGCTCTAAGTGAGTGATCACACCATCGTGATTATCTTGGTCATGAAGCTCTTTTTTGTATAGTTCTTCTGTGTATTCTTGCCACCTCTTCTTAATATCGTCTGCTTCTGTTAGGTCCATACCATTTCTGTCCTTTATTGAGCCCATCTTTGCATATAATGTTCCCTTGGTGTCTAATTTTCTTGACGAGATTTCTAGTCTTTCCCATTCAATTGTTTTCCTCTACTTCTTTGCATTGATCGCTGAGGAAGGCTTTCTTACCTCTCCTTGCTATTCTTTGGAACTCTGCATTCAAATGAGTACATTTTTCCTTTTCTCCTTTGCTTTTTGCTTCTCTTCTTTTCACAGCTATTTGTAAAGCCTCCTCAGACAGCCATTTTGCTTTTTTGCATTTCTTTTCCATGGGGATAGTCTTGATCCCTATCTCCTGTACGATGTCACGAACCTCCGTCCATAGTTCGTCAGGTACTCTGTCTATCAAATCTAAGAGTTCAGTACATGTTAACAAAAAAATAAAGTTTATTAGTGTTTAACATGTAATAATATTCATTAAGTGTATTTACATTGTGGTCACTATTGCATAAACTAATATTCAAATTTGTTAGTTCATAACAAGAAATATAATTGTTAAGGAGACTGCATATTTAGGCTATCTGATTCATACATTAATAGTCTCTGCAAGCAAGCTATATGGGATGCCAAATTTATATGCAGAAGCAGACCAAAGAGAGCTATAGATATTTAAAGGCATCAGGCTTTGGTATCAAGATGCAATATCTCTGTGTTAGATACATACCTATTACAAGAACAGATCTAATCTCTTGGTCAGCAAAACATCTGACTTTCTGGTTCTAGTTCTGACCTTCCCACTGTAGTTCTATTACTATTAATACTTTCTATACTTAGTATAATATCATAATTAGTATAATTACCTCCAGGCAGTTCCAGCTCTTAATGATGTTCTTATATATATCTCTGTTCTGTGTCTGTTTTCTTTAAAGGAAGGCAGTCATCTTCCAGGATCTTGGAAAGACCCCAGACATCATTGTCCCCTTGTATACTGATTCTGTATATTTCCCTAAAGCTCTATCCACCTGATGTGAAGAGCCTACTCGTTGGAAAAGACCCTGATGCTGGGGAAGATTGAGGGCAGGAGGAGAAGGGGGCGGCAGAGGATAGTTAGATAGCATCACCGACTAAATGGACATGAATCTGAGCAAACCCTGGGAGATAATGAAGAGCAGGGGAGAAGGACAGATGTACTGCAGTCCAGAGTCAGACAGAACTTAGTGACCAAACAACAAAGTCTCTGTCTGTAGTATGTGCGTGTATGTGTGCTAAGTTGCTTCAGTCGTGTCTGACTCTTTGTTACCCTATGGACTGTAATCCGCCAGGCTCCTCTGTGCATGGGGATTCTCCAGGCAGAAATACTGGAGTGGGTTGCCATGCCCTCCTGCAGGGGACCTTCCCAACCCAGGGATCGAACCTGCCTCTCTTATGTCTCCTGCATTGGCAGGCGGGTTCTTTACCACTAGTGCCACCTGCTACTGCTCAACTGAGGCCTTCTATAATGTGGAGTGGGAGATGCGGGAGTTATCTGTAGTGTAAAACTTGAGGGATGAATGATGGGGAATATTCCTCAACAATCAATAATGAATATTGATTTTCATTCATCTGAAGTATTTTCAAATTTCCCTTGTTATTTTTTTCTTTGAGCCATTAGTTGTTAAGGAGTATAATTTAACTTCTACCTGTTTGTGGATTTCCCAAATTTCCTTCTGTTACTGAGCATGCCTTTTAATCTGTTTTGGTCAAAGAACATACTTTGTTTTATTTATGTTCTTTTAAATTTATTGAGGCTTGTTTTATGGCTTAACGTATGTCAGTCCCAGAGCTTCCCTGGTGGCTCAGATGGTAGAGAATCTTCCTGCAATGCAGGAGACCTGGGTCTGATCCCTGGGTTGGGAAGATCCCCTGGAAAAGGGAATGGCTGCCTACTCCAGTATTTTCTCTCTCTCTCTCTTTTTTTTTTTTAACATTTTATTTTATTTTCCTGTAATCCAGTATTCTTACTTGGAGAATTCCATGGACAGAGGAACCTGGCCCAGGCTACAGCCCATGAGGTCGCAAAGAGTTGGACACAACTGAGTGACTAACACTTTTACTTTTCATGATCAGTCTTGGATAATGTTCGATTACATTTGCAAATAACTTCTTTTCAAGAAGTTTCTTTTGAAAGGATCAATCTGTTGCACATTGCTTCTGTTCACAGCCCACTGGCCTATACCTAGATACAGCATATAGCTAGCTGCAAGAGGCTTGAAATGTAATAGTCAGCAGGGGAGCCACGTGTTCAGTTAAAATTTGGGGTTCAGTTCAGTTGCTCAATCATGTTTGACTCTGCAGCCTCATGGACTGCGGCATGCCAGAGTTCCCTGTCCATCACCAACTCCTGAAGCTTGCTTAAATTCACGTCCATTGAGCTTGCTCAAATTCATGATGCCATCCAACTATCTCATCCTCCATCGTCCCCTTCTCCTCCTGCCTTCAGTCTTTCCCAGCTTCAGAGTCTTTTCTAAGGAGTCAGTTCTTTGCATCAGGTGGCCAAAGTATTGGAGTTTCAGCATCAGTCCTTCCAATGAGTATTGAGGACTGATTTCCATTAGGATTGATTGGTTTGGTCTCCTTACAGTACAAGGGACTCTCAAGAGACTTCTCTAACACCACAGTTCAAAAGCATCCATTCTTCGGCGCTCAGATTTCTTTATGGTCCAACTCTCACATCCATACATGACTACTGGAAAAACCATAACTTTAACTAGACAGATCTTTGTCAGCAAAGTAATGTCTCTGCTTTTTAATATGCTGTCTAGATGAATCATAGCTTTTCTTCCAAGGAGAAAGCATCTTTTAATTTCATGGCTGCAGTCACCATCTGCAGTGATTTTGAAGCCCCCAAAATAAAGTCTCTGTTTCCATTGTTTCCCCATCTATTTGCCATGAAGTGATGGGACCAGATGCCATGATCTTAGTTTTCTGAATGTTGAGCTTTAAGCCAACTGTTTCACTCTCCTCTTTCACTTTCATCAAGTGGCTCTTTAGTTCTTCTTCACTTTGTGCCATGAGGGTGGTGTCATCTGCATATCTGAGGTTATTGATATTTCTCCTGGCAATCTTGATTCCAGCTTGTGCTTCGTCCAGCCCGGCTTTTTGCATGATGTACTCTCCATATAAGTTAAAATTTGGGGTGGAGGATGTTAATACTGAAAGGAAGAAGAGGAGAATGGATTTTGGGGGACAGGTGTGTGATAGGCAGCATTATATTGTATTTGTGGTAATTTACTTTGAAATTTTAATACAAATTGTAATCTGAATCAATAGCTTGGGGTTATCATAAGGATTAATATAAATTATTTCTTTGGGGGTGCTGAGTCTTAGTGTGGAACGTGGGGTCATTGATCTCTGTTGAGGCATGTGGGATCTTTCAGATGCAGCATGTGGGATCTAGTTTCCTGACCAGGAATTGAACCCAGGCCCCCTGCATTGGGAGTCCAGAGTCTTAGTCACTGGACCACCAGCAAAGTCAAAAAAGTGATTTTTGATTGCATGGCTTGTTACATCAGAATCCACTGCCCTTGCATTAGTAAGATATAAGAAACCAGCAAATCCAGCCACCAAATCCAACCATCTTTGTTAGTCCTGGAGCCTCTTAGAAGTAGAACACATCACCCCTGTATCTTTCTGCTTCATGGGGGATTCTGTTTTCTTAAATCGCTGAAAAGATTTTACCATCTGTTTTCTGAGTACCTCTCAAGGTGCTGAGCCTTGTGGCTTGGAGGTATGTTTGTGCTAACTTGCTAAAAAATACTTTTGTTACTAAGTTTGAGAACATTGTTAGCATGGCACCTGGTAGGAAGATCACCGGAGTTGGGGTTATGTTTGTTGGCTGTACCTTTTCTCTCATCACTACTTGTATTTGTAAAAAAAAAAAAACCCAAAGAGACAATAAGAGCATCAAAACCAAAAACAATGCCCCCTGCCAAACTTCCAAAACAAAACCCCCTGCTCTTCAGTGAATAGCACTGGCAGGTTTGCTTCAGATCAGAGGATAGCTGGAGATCACTTGCAGGTAGAACCTTCTGCCTCTCCCCTCTCCTTCTCTCAGCGTGTATGCTTTAGTTATTGCTTCCTTCATGTAGAGGGCACAAGACCTGTGGCAACTGTTCCTTAAGCTTCAAGAACATATAGGAAGGAACTCTTCTCTCAACGCCAGTAGAAAAACTCCTGTGAAAGGACTCCATCCTGCCTTGTCCCTGAGGTCATAGGTCCTGTGATTGGCCAGCTTGGTCCAATAACCACCCCTCAGCACTCACTGTGCCTAGGGGGACTTAGTCATACCAGCTTCTCTTTGGCTACACATTGGAGTTGAGTGGCAAGAAAATGAGGGAGAGGGCTCTGTGTCATTGTGGAGAAGGAGCAGGAGTCAAGGGTATCAGCACAGGTGTGATGTGGGAGAATGATTGGCAGGGCAGCCATTCCAAACTGTGTCGGCTGTATCAAACTGCTATGTTTTACACATGTAATTTAATTGGGTAATTTACTTGATCTCCCTGATGTCACCTTCATTTATGTGGATAACTCTTACCAATGCAAGGTCTTGTGAGGTTTACTGTGTATAAAGTCATAGCACATGGAGGTCATCAATGAGTGCGAGTCTGCTGCTGCTGTTGATGCCGCTACTGCTTTTGCTGTATCGTTAATGTCACCATCATCCCTTTCCCCCAAGTTCTCATATTTAACTTCTGTTTTTCTTTAACACACCCTTGAGAATGTTCATAAACCTTTAGCTCTCCATTAACTATTGAAGTTTAATTTCCTTAACTACTCACTGTTTCTTTCAGATCCCCCCAGGACCTGGTCCCCACATCTCCTTTTCAGCTTCATCTCTCCACCTCTCTCTACCTCCCTCTTCACACTCTGTGCTTGGGCTATAAGTCTGCACTTCTGTGAAGACCTCATGTGTAAAGTTTTCCATACCTGTTCCTTTGCTGATGTTGTTACCTTGCTTGGAATACCTCTTTTGCCTACCTTCTCTCTCTAGAATTCTGTTGTTTGTTTTTTTTAAAGTCCCAGGTTAAAGCTTGAGACCTGATCCCTTCTCTGTTGCTTTCCCTGATCTTTTTCAATGGCAGGGAGCATTCTGTAGTTCACGGTACTTTGTGCCTGTATGCACATAATTTATTTTTGCTCCTTTTAATTTAATTTATTTTTACAATTGTTTATGTGCTAGTCTTTTTTTTTTTTTACATTTTAAAATAGTCCAGGCCAATTATTTTATAAGATGTCCCACAGTCTGAATTTGTCTGATTGTTTCCTAGTTATGTTTGTTGTAATTATTTATTACCCCGTCTTGCCCTTTTTTTATCTACTATAATCTGATTTTTAAAAATGGAAGAGAATCAAGGATGTTTGTTACCTTGTTTGAGTTGCATTCTAACTCTCATTGGGTATTTTCAAACCTAATTATTATTTTTGTGTTTTGCCGTGACACTTTTGGAAAGAAGATAAATATAGGGTACAGTAAAAGGGCTATTAAATGCTTAGGGAATGTTTTTGTCAACTGTGTTTTTGCCAGCTATTTTGTTAGTAAAGAACTCATTTTTAACCCTGTTTATTTATTTATTTATTTTTTTAAGTTTTAAAATTCTGAAATTTTTTTTTCCTTCTTCAATTTTTTTAATTTAATTTAATTTTTAAACTTTACAATATTGTATTGGTTTTGCCAAATATAGAAATGAATACGCCACAGGTATACATGTGTTCCCCATCCTGAACCCTCCTCCCTCCTCCCTCCCCATACCATCCCTCTGGGTCGTCCCAGTGCACCAGCCCCAAGCATCCAGTATCGTGCATCGAACCTGGACTGGCGACTCGTTTCATACATGATATTATACATGTTTCAATGCCATTCTCCCAAATCTTCCCACCCTCTCCCTCTCCCACAGAGTCCATAAGGCTGTTCTATACATCAGTGTCTCTTTTGCTGTCTCGTATACAGGGTCATTTTTAACCCTGTTTAATGTTGAGAATTTTTAATAAAATGTGTGAATCGTGGTTATACTTGCAAGAAGACTCTGTACAGTATTTCAGTAATTTCTGAACATGAATTTCTGTAGCTCACTACTGTGCTTTTTTGTTTCATTTTTTTTTATTTTTGAAGAAAGTTTGCTTTGATTTATTGTAATGTTGTTACACTGATAAGCTTACAATCAGTGAAAGCAATGGCATAGATGTGTTAACAGCATGTTGCAGTGAGAAGGATAAGGCAGATCTTTGTGTATAGGCAGGCAAATCTCTCTGAGAAATGATTAAATTTACTTTTTCAGCTTTATTGAGGTATAATTGACATGTAACATTATTTAAGGTGTACAATGTGATGATTTGGTATACATATATATTATGAAGTGATTACTACAATAAGATTGAACAACACAACCACTATCACGTCTTATAGCTACCTTTTGTTTTGTAGTGAGAACTTTTAAGAGCTACTCATTTAGCCACTTTCAAATATTCAATATGTATTATTGACTATAGTCATTATGCTGTACATGAAATCCTCCAGGTATAGTTATCTTATGGCTGGAAGTTTGCCTGTGGCTCAGTACAATGGATGTAGGGCATCTGTGGTTTAAAGTGGGACAGTTTTCTTCAAAAACGTAACTCCATGATATTGACTTGTTTTACTTCTTTGTCACGTAGTGGAAAAAATACCAGTTGTTGAGGTATTAAATATTTTTAAAGCTTTAGTTGTTTGAGGTTTTACTTTATTTTTTACACATGACTAAGTTAATTCTAGGAATATTTACTGGATGTCAACATGGGGCTTATTGTTCAGAACACAGTCTTTGCTTAGCTCAGTCTAGCATCAGAAACAAAGGATAAAAATGTTTTATTAGTAAATATTTTCTGAGCACCTACTGTGTGCCAGACACTGTTCTGAAGCATAAGTCAGATACAGTTTCTACCCCCTAAGGAATTTGCAGCCTTGTGGATGAGTCAAACAAGTAACCAGCCACTATAGCACAAGGTGCCAGGGTCGGGAAACATACAAGAGATGCTAGGAGTCCAGGGGTGGGAATTCTAATTAGAGGTAGGGCACTTGATGAGTGATAATCCAAGGCAGAAAATCAGAGCCAAGGATATTCTAAACTGAGAAACATTGGATGAGAAATCTCAGAGGCAAAAAAAAAAAAAAAATGTGACCTATCTAGGGAGTTGCAGAGACAAAGTTAAAGCAGTTTTTCTCAAGATGTGTCCTCTGTTTGCTTGAGTCAGAATCATCTGGGAGTGATTCTTAAACCCGCAGATTCAGGTGACTCTCAAACTCACTGAAATGTGAGAAACATATTTTAGTTGAGAGTTAAGGGATATGAAGGAAAAATGAAAATATAGTGTAATATATGCCATGTTTTTTTTTGTTTTGTTTTGTTTTTTTCATGCCATGTTTAAGGTACACATAAAATTCTGTGATTAGCTTTATTTGTATAAACTACTTCCCTGGTGTCTCAGAATCTGCCTGCAGTGCGGGAGACCTGGGTTTGATCCCTGGGTTGGGAAGATCCTCTGGAGGAGGGCATGGCAGCCCACTCCAGTATTCTTGCCTGGAAGAACGTGGACAGAGGAACCTGGTTGGCTATACAGTGCATGGGGTTGCAGAGTCGGACATGACTGAGTGACGAGGCACAGCACAAAACATTTTACGTTTGCTAATTCCTGTCTTTAAGTGATGGCTGGGTAGAGTGGGACAGGGATGGGGAAAAGGGAGGAATATTACTATAAAATTTATCTCTTTACCCCTAGATGATTCTAAAAAGTCTGTTTATCTTTTATTCATTTAATGTTTTTGTTTTTCTTTTAGTCCAAGGACAAAATGATGAGAGGCTCTCGCAGAGGATGTGTTAGACTCAGAGTGAGTATTTATTCATTTTTATGAAAACCAGTTTTGACAGAAAGAAAACTATTTTGACAGATTCATGGGAATCTAAATTTAGTTTAGCTCCCTTACTTAATTGGTGGGGCAGACAAGTTTAAGGCTCAGAGGAAAAATGACTTCTCCAGGGTAACTCCAGAACCAGGGCTAGAGTTCAGTTCTTTTGGCCCATTAATTTAATGTTGTATCCATGACTTGATGCACCTACTGATTTTTTAAATCTGTTTTGTATCCAGGGACAGGGGCTGGAAATTAAATAAGTTGTAGTGTTGGCAATAGAGTAAGCAGTAGGAAAAAACTCTGAAAAATCCCCACTTTCAGCTGCTTAATTCTTTCTGTTCAACACTATTTAATAATGGGTGTTGCAGCAGTTATGTCCCTTAGAAATATAATGTGAGCAACATATATAATTTAAAATTTTTGTTGTGTCACATTGAAAAAGCAGGTGAAATTAATTTTAATGATATGTTTTGTTTATGCCAGTATATCCAGAATATTATTTGAACATGCAATCAATAAAAAAATTATTGCGATATTTTACGTTCCTTTTTTTCATACTACGTCTTTGGAATCCACTATGTCTTTTGTACTTATGGCACATCTTGGTTCAGATCAGCTGCATTTCAGGTGCCCTATAGCCTCATGTGACTCAGGGCTACCTATTGGACAGTACAGGCCTATAGCTTCAAACTGTTTTCTATTTCCTGTTCAGTTTCCGCCATTGTCTGAATAGCTAAAGACAAGGACGAATGCAGGGTTGAGGATATAGTTTCTAGTACTCAACTGTATCTGAAGAAGGACCTATCTCTGTCGTAACTATTAATAGGTAAATGTGCTTCTAGTGGCATTTTCTTCTTTCGGATTCCTGTTGCTTTCTTTCTGCCATCTTTTTTTCTGTACCCTTACTTTTGAGGATGTAAATGTATTTCATAAATATATGATTGCCTTTATTAGCAGTAGGTTATTGGTAGAAATGGGAGATAACTCTGAGAAAGAAATCAAATTCTAATGGAAAAATTTTGACACTGAGATAGGAGTTAAGTATGGTGAATTTGCAGGATGGAAATGAGACAGGCTTGTTTTGAACAGATGGTGTATATATGACAGCATAAAGATTTTTGAAAATTCAGCTTATTGTGCTCTTGGCTATTTTTCCCCTTTCCTTTGGTTTTTGCTTTTGCCTTCTTGGTTTAATTGCTTTTCTAAGCACTTGTTATTGACCTCAGTCACCGCTCAGTCTGGTATTAACTGCTTTCTTGGCTTGAGATAGACTCAGTCAGTAGTGAGACTTTGGCAGCGCTGTAGTGAGACAGCTCTTCAGTTGAATTCAATCTGGATTGTTACACTTAATGCACATTTTTTTTCTTTTAAATATAGCTTAATTATTTATGAAACCTCGTGGCTACCTTGTAGGTTAAGAAGTAGAATTTGGCCCAGTTACTGTGGAAGCCTGTCTCTGTGTCCCGTTCAAATTGCATCTGCCTCCCTGTCTCCTAAAGTAACCACTCTTGTTTTATAGGAACCACTTCTTAGATTTGCCTTCCTAAATTCTACATTTTATCTTGCCCATTTAAAAAAATTGGTATCTTTTGTTTGCAATTTATCTGTTGATGACTCCAGACCCTTTGACCTGTAGGAGTTTTCCATAGTGGAGGTTTTATCGATTGCGTACTGGTGCAATTCAGCATGTTCCTGTCTCTTTTCCTACATATTGGCAGCTGATCCAGAGACTGAGTCAGACTTAGGTTTGATCCCTTTGGCAAGACTTTAGGCTGTGTTGTATTCTTTTATTAGGAGGCAGTGTCTGGTTTTTGCTCTTCATTGGTATTAGCAACTTTGTTCTTGGCTGCAGGATGTCAGTTTCCTAACCAGGGATTAAATTTGGGTCACGACACTGAAAGTTGCTGAGTCCTAACCACTGGACCACCAGGGAACTCCCAGATATTACCAACTGTTGATGCAGTACCTAGATCCATTTGCAATATTATATTTTATCATTTTGTTTAAATTTTTATCAGAAATAATCATATAAGGAAACACTTCATCAGTTATTTGGTTACCCAGTGCTACAATTCAAATAGGATAAATAAATGCTTGATTATTTCCTTTTACTTACTCAATGTTCATAATAATGGACTTAAAACAACACTCATATATATATATATATAAATGTCTGTATATATCCAAAAGAATTGAAAGCACAGCCTTGAGTGGATATTTGTATACATAGGTGCTGTTTGCAAAAGCAGCAGCACCTATTGTGAGCAACTATTGTTACTCACAATAGTCTAGACATGGAAGCAGCCCTAGTGTCCATTTGATGGATGAATGGCTAAACAAATGTGATATATCCATAACAATGGAATAGTGTTTAGTCTTAAAAAGAAAGGAAATTCTGACACATGCTACAACATGGATGAACTTTAAGGGCATTTGCTACATGAATTAGGTCAGTCACAAAATGACAAATACTGTTTGATTCTACTTACATGAGGTACCTAGAGTTGTCAAATTCATGGAAACAGAAAATAGAATGGTGGCTTCCAGGGGTTGAGGCTAGGAGGATTAGAGATTTCTTGTTTAATGGATACAGAGTTCCAGTTTGAGAAGATGAAAAAGTTCTGAAAATGGATGGTTAGGATGGTTGTACAACAATGTGAATGTTCTTAAAAATATTAAAATGGTAAATTTTATGTTATGTGTACTTTACCACAATTAAAAAAAAAACACATTTTTTTAATCTACAGTTTTTTAATCTACAGTTCTGTAGATCAAACACCTTAGAAAGGTTCTCTCCTTGTTGAAATCATGTTAGCCAAGCCGGGCTCTTATTTGGAGGCTCTGAGGGACTACAAGGGGAGAGTCTGCTTCCAGGTTCATTCAGGTTGTTGGAAGAATTCAGTTCTTTGTGATTAAAGGACCAAGGTCCTCATTTTCTTGCCGGCTGTCAGCTTGAGATCTGTGCTTAACTTCTAGAGGCTATGCATACTCCTTGTCCTTGTGGCCCCTCCATCTTCAAGTCAGCATGGTGCATGGAATTCTTTTAGTGCTTTAAGCCTCTCTGACTTCTCCTTTGTGTTACCAGCTGCAGAAAACACTCTGCTTTTAGAAAGTCTTATATGATTAGAATAGGTTATACCCACCAGATAATCTCCCTTTTGCCATGTGATCACTTCAGAGATTACTCTTCCTGTAACATAATCCCTACAGTAACTTCTCATCATATTTGCAGTTTCCACTCACATTCAAAGGGGAAGAGAGAAAACAGGGACGGGGTCATTGGGCGGGGTGGTATTTTAGAATTCTACCACACAGCATGACCGAGAAGAGCTCACTATACCTGTGTTTGAATCTTATTTTTGCTCTTTGCTTTGTTGACTGGAAGAGGGAAGCAATCGGTAATTCTCCAGACCTTAGGTTTTCTCTTCTTTTAAGTGGGGATGATAATATCCTTGCAGAATTTTGTGAGGATTACTCACTTATTAGGCTTTTAATTAGTTGTGTGTGTGTGTGTGTGTGTGTGTGTGTGGTGGTGTGTATGTGTGTTTTAAGAGGCTTTGTGTTATTTTCAAGAAGCTGAACTACCATTTGGCTTTCTATTTAGGAAACATCTGGAGAGTTTGTTTGCAATATAGATTTCCAAGTTCCACTCTAGTGATATACTGTTTTAGAACTGGGTCTGGAACCTTTTATTTTTAAACAGCTTCTCCAGGTGATTGTGTTGTACAGCCAAGTTTGGGACCACTGGTGTGGTAGAATCAGAGAGACCTGGAGCTGAATAGCATTTAGCTACACCCCTTACTGACTCTGTGCCTTTGAGCAAATTTCTTAACTTCTATGAAGTAACATCTAACTTGTAAGATTGTGAGGTTTAGCACTTATGTATGTACAGAGTTTGGCACGTCGTACACATGCAGTGGTAACTGCTGTGAACGATGATGGTAGCTGTGGTCGTGATGATGCACCTATCATCGAGATTCCAAAGGAACATAACAAGCTCTCACGGGTCTCTTCCTGCCTATTCATCCATCCTATCCTATGTTCTAACCACACCACACTTTGTTTCTTCAACCTTGTATCATATATTTTTCTATGTCAGGAGTATTCTGTGCCCTTATCTGGTGAGCTCATCCTTTTTTTTTTTTAAGTTTAATATTACAATCATGAGGCAGGACAGGACAGTTCACAGGCAGCTTCCCAAAGACAGGCCAGGTCTTCTCCCCAGGCCAGTGCACTGCCCCACAGAGCACCCAGGCAAATGGGCAGGGAGGCCCACCCTCAGTCCAGCTTCTCCTGCACAGAGAGCACGTACACTCGCTAAGCTCGCTGCCAGAGTTGTAAGCAATGGTAGCGTTGTTCAGCAACAGGATCTGGCAGGCCAGCTGGGCCTCAGTCTTCTTCCCCAGGTAGACTGACTGTATAACAGGTCCCCATGGTTTAGATCCGTAAAGCAAGCACAGCCTGGCTGCTGGTCACCAGCAGGTTGTCTGAAATGACCCTCAAGCTTGCACCACAACCCAGGTCTTGCTGACTGGAGTAGAGCTTGATGCCTGTGCTGCAGTCCCAGATCCCGACAAGGTCATCTAGACCACGGCTGGTGGCGCAGGAGGTGGTGTAGGGGAGGGAGGTGACATCTCCACGGTGAGTGAACATGTGGCTGACCTGGTTGCCAGTCAACACGTCGCACAGGCGCATGGCCCCATCTTACCTTGCACTGACTAGCCCTGTGGTCTGGTCAGTGTACATAGTCGTGATGGCCTCTGAGTGGCTTTGCAGAGTGAAGAGGCAGCCTGAGTCCTCCAGTCCGATCACCCTCAGTGTGTGGCCCTGGCTCCCAGTCGCCCAGTGCCTGGCCTCTGCCTCCAGGCTGTGATGGGCTTCTGGTGTGCACAGGGCACTGTGGGTCAGTGCTGCTGTGTCCCTGCTGCTGTACGTGGGGAATTTGGGGGACTGCCCTGCCTTGGGGCCCCTCGGAACTGCAGGAAGCTGAGGGCAGGTGTGCGTCTCCAAGGAGAAGTCAAGGAAACTATTGAGCCAGGCAGCCAGTCCTTTTGTCTCCGTGTTGCCAGAGGAGACCTCCTCGGTGCTGCAGTGCAGAGTGCCCTCGATGGCCTCCCACACCTCCAGCCGACCACTGCTGCACCCACCACGATGGGATTGCCCTCAGCTCCAGGCTCCACATAGAGCCGTCTGTGCTGGGGGACCAGATGAGGAAAGGAAGCTCTGAGAGGAGTGCCTCCCTCATTCTCAGGGCCCTGGGGCAGGGTGGGTGCAGGGCTGGTGTGTGGACAGGAGCCATTCTGAATCTCTTCCTAGTACACCGGCTGCACCAGGTGGCTGACATCATTGCCTGGGGAGTCCTGAGCAGGGCGGCAGCCCACCCAGTGCTAGGACTCAGGCTGAGTTAGCTCTGGGAGCTGCAGCTATGCTGAGAAGTTGGTGTTGATCAAACAGGTGAGGTCTGACAGATCCCCAAAGAAGGGAGGCAGTGGAGGGCCCTGTGATGGTACCGTAGTGGAGGACTGTCCCCGGGCCACTCTGGCCACCCTTCCTGCTATCTGACAGCCGTTCCCAGCTCTCTTGAGCCTCCAACACATTGCCAACACCACTGTCATGGTGCTGCCCGCCTGGTCGCCAGATGCTGGTGAGGTCATTTCCGATGTGTGCATCCCATACACACATGTGGCCTGCCAAGCAACAGCTCACCAGGAGCATCCCATCGTTGGCCAGAGACTTGATGTCCGTGAGGTGCCCATGCAGCACCAGGGGCACGATCTCCGTCTCAGGTGGCTTGTAGCTGTAGTCACTGCAGGCCAGCACCCCATACCATGGGTTTGCCAGGGTCGTGCATCAGGATACTTATAGTTACTCGGGCAGAGCATGCGGTACAGGCAGAGCAGCAGCAGCACAATGATGCCCGAGGCCTCGCTGAGCCCCACCACCTTGTACGGGGTGATGTCTCTGTGTGCATGCACCATCTGGCCCCTGAGGCTGGCCTCCCAGAGCCCATTCTGCCCAGACCATAGTGGAAGCCAGGGGTTGTGGGTATCCTGAGGGTGCCGCCCCTCCAGAGGCCTCCGTTGGGTTTGAGGCGGGGGGTGACAGGCAGCAGGTTGACGTACCTCTGGGCCAGTGTGATGATGTAGTAGCTGAAGAGTGTTGGCTAGTGGCAGAAGGACAGTTTCCTCCAATGTTCCTCATCCTCAGGTCCCCAGGTTACTCTGGGGCTGGGCTATCTTGGACACCCTCAGGTGGACCACTGGGCCTGGGCAGCTCCCCTGGCCATGTCTGGTTCTTGGGTGACTTAGAGGTGTCAGGTGGGAAGATGGAGAAGGTGGGATCTGGGTAGCTGGAGGGCACCACATCACTAGGTACAGGCAGGGGAGCCAGGGTGCTCTCACCCAGAGAACCCTGTTCTATCACCTGGGCAGCTAGGTCTGTGTACACCAGGATACCAGTCAAGACAACAGTGCCGGCCATGGTTGGTGCTGTGTTAGGCGGGTTCAGGCCAGGAAGCAGACTGCATGCAGCCTCTTGGGGAACTGTAGGTTTTGGAGGGAGAATGGTTGCAGCGTGATGGTGTAGGGTGTGGACAACTGCCGCTCAAGGCGTGTTGGCCATGCCACTGGCTTAGCAGGGGGCAGTCGGGCCTCAGGGGGCAGCCACTTATTCATATCTGCCAGCTCTGTCCAGCAAATGTCAATGAACAGTGCTGAAAAACAGCGTTTGAAGGAAGAAGTCAGACACTGGCCCACAATGGCAAAGCAATAAAAACTCCTGAGTGGCAGGCATGAGGGTGAAGTAGCCAACGAGGATGATGCCCAGCTCTGTGACCATGGTTTTCATGATGGACCAGCTCTCTCTGCTTAGGCCTTGGGCAATGCGCAGCTTCCTCTTGAGATCCACTGGGGTGGAGACCACTGACTTGGTGAGCACCAACACGTTCTCTAGCCCAGTGATCACCACAAGGTAGGGGAAAACCTCACCACTGTTGAGGGTGGGCATCAGGCCAGAGAGTGTGCAGAGCCCCACAGATGTGAGCAGTGATCCGAGTACTGTGACCATGGTGGGCAGAGCCAGCCCCTATTTGGACTTGGCTCTGTGTATCTTGCACGTGAAGGAGAAGTAGGCCTGATGTAGGTAGGCACAGGACGATGAGCTCAGCAATGCCAGTCTCCTCCTTGAAGTGCACGTGGACCAGGCTCTCTGCCCAGTTGGGACTGGGGTGCAGGAGCATCAGGGAGGCCCGCAGACTGCCCAGAAACTTGAATGGTAATGCTGGAAGACCAGGATTATGGTGTACGAGACCACTCTCTTCCTGGTGTAGAGGCTGTACTCACGGAACAGCCCATGGTTGTAGCAGGTCTGAGATACCTCTCCTGCAGCCTTTCAGTCAGGGTCATCCTCAGCTGAAGTCACCTTGCTTCCCTCCTGGGAAGTGACCGTGGATCAGCCTGGCACACATTGGACAGCCCTGACAGTGGACACTGTCTGCACACACGAGTCTGAAGCAAGTTCTTGAAGCAGTATCCCACCGTGTGTGGCAGATGGCAGGCAGTACATGGTGACCAAGCTCATCTTTTAAGATACTTTTCAAATGGTGATTCTTCATGAAGCCTTCCTGACCCACACCCTTCTAACAGATTTGATCCTCTTCCGTTTGTGACTTAAAACCATGAAAGGGCTTTTACATGATATTACATGTTAAGTAGTCTGTTTTCTCTGCCCACTAGTGAGTTCACACCCAGTGTCACAAATGCATGGTACATTGTAAGTAGGTATTCAAAAAATGCTTCTTGTTGATTTCATGTAATTATAAAAATAAGGAATACACTTTAGGGAATTTACCTTTACTATAGTTTATAGACAAAAGAAGTTAAACACAGTGGCGTGGATGTGTTTTTTTAAAAAGAAGAAAAAGAAAAAAAAAAGCACAACACCCACGTGGTTTTAGGCCACATGAAAGAATAGGGAAAGGAACCAGTAGTTACTGAGGAAGCTCTTTGGATCAGTGTTGTCAGATTTTCATTGATATCCCCATGATAATCCTCTCAGGTCAGTGGTGGTATTTCGTTTTACAAATGAGAAGATGGAGACTCACAACTTTTAGTAGCTTACCAAAATCACATAGTTAGTAAATGGTGAATCTGGGGTTGAACTTGGGTCTGTCTCATTCCAAAGCCCTGTTCAGCCCTTAATGTTACCAGGCTCCTATTCTTCTTGACTACAAGAGTCAATAATGCAGATGCTCCAACTTGATGCACAGAAGTGAAAAACTAGTGGAGGAAGATGAAGTTTGGAAAACCATTTCCTTCCCATCTTTGTTTGACTGTGTTAATGTCAGAGTGTGGCCACTAGATGGTGCCCTTGCCTTGATGGAGAAGTACAATAGTCAGTTGAGTCCTGGGGTCTGATTCCCCCCCCCCCCCCCTTCTGGGACTCAACCACAAGCAAAGCATTAATATTTCCAGGTAACATGAAAAGTGGAGAAGTGTTAGTATTAAAGAGGCAGTGTGGGGGTAGAGACAAGGTAAAAAGTGAAATAGAATTCAAATCCAGATTTGCCACTTACTAGCTTTGTGACTTCAGGGAACTCATTTATTCAGTTCTGAGTCCTATTTCCTTTACCTCTGGAATGGCCTCGTGTCATTTACTCATGTAATTATGAATATCACATTAACTGATACATTAGAAAGTATCCAAACAACGTTTGGGACTTCAGTTCTTAATGAATGATAGTTACTATTGTTACTAATTACTATTGGTGAGATGAATATCAGATTCTGAGGAATTCTGCAGGGCCTTAGGAATAACCAAAGTAATCACTAAATGTATTGTGACTTTTTTTTTTTTTTGGTATTGTGACTTTTTGAAAACTGTTAATCCATATGTGACTTTTTTTTTTTTACCAATCCAGTGAAACTGAGTACTTCATTTATTTATTGTGCTTATCATCAGAGTTGATTGATTCCCTGAGGAAGGAGTCTCATATTCTCTTAGTCCATCACAAGAGAGTACAGCACTGTCCTGTGATGGGTTAAAAGTTTTAGCACTGATTTCTTCCAGTGCCTTATTTCAGTGATTCTACATTATTTTTGCATACGTTAACATCTATGGCATTGGAATGCATTTTATAATCACTGATATCTTAGCATAGATACAATTAGATATTTTTAGATTAATGTATCTGGAGAAGGCAATGGCACCCCACTCCAGTACTCTTGCCTGGAAAGTCCCATGGACGGAGGAGCCTGGTGGGCTGCTGTCCATGGGGTCGCTAAGAGTCGGACATGACTGAGCGACTTCACTTTCACTTTTCACTTTCATGCATTGAAGAAGGAAATGGCAACCCACTCCAGTGTTCTTGCCTGGAGAATCCCAGGAACAGGGGAACCTGATGGGCTGCCGTCTATGGGGTCGCGCAGAGTCACGACTGAAGCGACTTAGCAGCAGCAGCAGCAGCAGATTAATGTATAACCATAAGAGTGTCCTTCTCCCCTGTCCTCTTAGATCTACATCCTGTCTGCATCATCCTGTCAGTTGTTTTCTCATTTCATTATGAAAAAGTACTCTATTGGTTTATGTCCTTTTTTGTTAATTCACTAGCTTTTTTGCAGGCATCATCTCTTCTCTGTGAATTTGACATTAAGAATCTCTTCTCTGACTTTCTTGTACAAGATGTACATCTATTTAATCTCTTGTACAAGATGTACATCTATTTAATCATCTTGTACAAGATATTCATCTATTTAATCTCTTGTGATTAGTACATAGATGTCATTAATGCTATTTTCCGAATGTTTATCATATTTTATGGCTATAAATTTAAAAATAAGGTGATAAAAAAGGATGTTCCAGGAAAATAGCAAAAGAAAGCTAGGAAATAGTATTATTAATAATATCAGAAATAATAGACTTTAAGGCTTGCCTGGATTGATTTCAGAAAGTAAATCTAAGTTTGATTCTAGGAATTATATAACCTTAATCTTCAGCTTTTAAATTAAAATTCCTGGGAATCTAATAATGAACTATTGGTGGTAAAATAAATAAATAATAGACTTTAAGAAAATGATTAGAATTGTATGGGAAAAGAGGGTACTCAAAATTCAGTGTCATATACATAACATTCTTTGACAATGGTAGAATAAATTAGAAACTCCTTAACAAAACAGTAGCCACGTGCCACCTCACATGGATACTTCTAAATAATTCATTGGTGAAGGTTGAAATTATAATGGAAATTATGAAATATTTAAACCTGAGTGACAGTGAAGGGACCACATATTAAAGCTGCATCTAAGGCAGTCTGTGATTTATAACCTTAAATGAATATATTATAAAATAGAGATTGAAAGTTAATGAGATAAGCATTATAGTCAACAAATTAAAAAAGAAAAAATTAATGATAAAGTAGAAAGAGGAACAATCAAGGAAATTTTTAGGCCAGAGTCGCTTATTAATATAAATGTTAAAATCATGAACAAAAAGCAGCAAACCATACCCAATAATATATAAACAAAAAGGGTTATGACCAAACAGTTTATTTTGGGAATACTATTAATAGGATTCTAATTTTGTAATTAATTAAGATAATTTAACATATTAACTAATTACAAAGGGAAATTACATGACCATCTGAATAAATGGAAAAGAAGCAGTGAATAAAATGAAACATGCATTCAAGATCAGTGCCAGCTAGGAATAGGAAGAGAACATTCTTAACCCAATAAGGAGTATATACTAAAATGTTCCAGTGTGTGCTTAACAGCGAAATAGTAGAAGCATCTATTTTAGAATCAGCAATGAGACAAAGGTGCTTGATTTTTCTGTTTTTGTTTTTTTGAACGTAGTGCAGTTGATTCACAATATTATGTTAGTTTCAGGTGTACACTGTAGTGATTCAGTATTTTTGCAGATTGTATTCCATTATAGGTTATTTCAAGATAACGGCTGTAATATTCTGTGCTCTGTACTATATCTTTGTTGCTTATGTATTTTATACATAATAGTTTGTGTCTGTTAATCCCATACCCCTAATTTTTCTTTCCTCCATTCTCCTCCTTGATAACCACAAGTTTTCTATATTTGTGAGTCTGTTTCTGTTTTACATATACATTTATTTGAAATATTTTTAGATTCCACATGTAAGCAATGTCATACAGTATTTGTCTTTCTCTGTCTGACTTATTTCTCTAAGCATAACCCTGAGTCCGTCCACTTTGCTGCAAATGGTAGTATTTTGTTCTTTTTTATGGCTAAGTAATATTTCATTCTGTATGTATATGCATATATATATACATCTATATGTATATATACTGTGTGTGTGTTTATATACACACACACACATTGTCCACATCTTCTTAATCCAGCTGTCTGTTGACTGCACTTGAGTTGCTTCCATGTCTTGGCTGTTGTAGATAATGCTGCTGTGAATATTGGGGTGCATGTGTCATTTCAAATTAGTATTTCTGTGTTGTTTTTTTTTTCTGGATATATACCTGGGAGTGGAATTGCTGTATTGTATGGTAGTTCTGTTTTTAGTTTTTTGAGGAGCCTCCATAACCTCCTTACTGTTTTCCATAGTGGCTGCACCAATTTATATTCCCATCAGCAGTGTACAAAGGTTTCTTTTTCTCTGCATCCTCTCCAGCATTTGTTATTTGCAGACTTTTTTGAGGATAGCCATTTTGACAAGTGTGAGGTGCTATCTCATTGTGGGTTAGATTTGCATTTCTCTAATGATTAGCAACACTGAGCATCTTTTCATGTGCGTGTTAGCCATCTGTCTTGTTTGGGAAAAAAAATCTGTTCAAGTCTTCTTTGATTGGCTTGTTTTTTTGAGTTGTATATAGAGTTGTATAATCTGTTTGTATATTTTGGGTATTAACCCCTTGTTGGTTGCATGATTTGCAAATGCTTTATCCCATTCTGTAGGTTGTCTTTTAGTTTTGTTGGCCATTTCCTTTGCTGTGCAAAAGCTTTTAATTAGGTCCCATATGGGTTTTTGGCATTTATATATTTTGCTTTGGGAAAGTGATTCAAGAAAATACTGCTATGATTTGTTTCAAAGAGTATTCAGCCTATGTTCTCTTCTAGGAGTTTTGAGGTCTTTAAACCATTTTGATTTTATTTTATTTTTTATATGCTGTGAGGGAACGTTATAATCTCACTGCTTTACATGTGACTGTCTGCTTCCAGTTTTCTCAGCATCACTTCTTGAAGAGACTGTCTTTTCTCCATTGTGTATTCTTGCGTTCTTTGTCATTGATTAACTGACCACAGGTTTGTGTGTCTATTTCTGGCTGTCTATTCTGTTCCATTGGTTAATGATTCTGTTCTTATGCCAATACCTTCTGTTTTGATTACTGTGGCTATATAGTATAGTCTGAAGTGTGGGAGGTTTATACCTCCAGGTTTTTTTCTTTTTTCTCAAGATTGCTGTTGCAGTTCTAGCTTGTTGTGGTTCCATGTGAATTTTAGGATTATTTCTTCTAGTTCTTAAAAATGTCATGGATATTTTGGTAGAGATTGCTACTTCTTTATATATGGTATTCTGGAGGTCCTTGGGAATGCAATAAGATACAAAAGATGTAAGCTTTGGGAAGATGAATCAAAATTAGTATTTGCAGATGATGTTTCTGTAACTATACTAGAAGTCCTGGCAAACACAAGAATAAGAAACAAAAGAAATCAAAGAAAAAGGATGGAAGTGAAGAATAAACATTATTGATATTTGCAGATGATATGATTTTCTACTTTTAAAAAATCCACAAAAATTTGCATAAATGCTGTTTAAATGTCTCGCCTTTGGGAAAGGTTTTGGATTTGAAATCAATATACAGAAAATAGTGTTCTTCTATGCAACCCACAATTTTAAAAAAGGGATTCTAATAGTAACACAAATTCTAAGTTACATAAGAATATATTTTACAAATAAATACATTCCTTTGATGGAAAAAAAAGTAAACATCATTGAAAGACTAAAGGAAGATCTGAACAGCTATCTCATCTTCCTGCTTATTAGACTCAGTATTATCTGAATGTTTGCTTTCCTTAAATTAATCTATAAATACATGTAATTTCAGTCAAAAATCTTAATCAGGCTTAACAAGATGATTCTAAAAGTCATTTAAAATGGTAAAGAGGCAAGAAGAATTTGAAGAATAAGGGGTTGGGGGACTTGCCTTTCCAGATGTTAAAACTTTTAAAATAAAACTATGGTAAATTTAAGTATGGTATTGGTATAAGGGGAAATAAATAGATCAGTGGCATGGAAGAGAAAGCTTAGGAATATTTACATCTATGTAAATTTAGTGTATAACAGCATTACAAACCAGACACTATCACTCAGTAAATGAAGTTGGATCAACTGGCTGCCCATATGGAGAAAATAAAATTGTTCCCTAACTCATGCTATACACAGAAATGAAAGGTATAAAATGAAATTTTATACTCATAAGAATGTATAGAAGAATGTCTCTATGATATCAGGATAAAGGAAGATGTCTTAAAAAGCAAACAATGATAGAATTGATTGTTAGATTTGACAACATTCAAATTTTAAAACCTTTCACAGCAATAACAAAAGACTCTACAATCAGAGAGAAGCACGCCTTGGACAGGAGAGAAAATATTTACAGTGCATACAGTTGACAGAGGTTTAACAGACAAAAAAGAAAACCCAAAGAACACATATAAATCAGTAGAAAAGTCAAAAGAATGCCCAAAAAGAAAATGTCAAAGGATACACTCAATTCACGTAAAAGAAATAAGAAAGCAATAAAAGTGACTTGATTCTTATTCTCAGTGATTGTCAGAGATTCTGAATTAAAAGTTCAGTAAGATAGTATTTTGATCAGATTGCCAAGGTCTTATAAAGTCTGATTTTATCTAGTGTTGGCCAGCAACTGGGGATATAGGAACTTTTCTCCAGTGCTGGTGAGGATATTAATTGGGACAACTGCTTAGGGGAGCAGTTTTATGGTCTGAGGGCTTCCCTGGTGTCTCAGATGGTGTGGGAGAACTGGGTTAAATCCCTGGATCAGGAAGATCCCCTGGGGAAGGGAATGGCTACCCACTGTAGTGTTCCTGCCTGGAGAATTCCATGGACAGGATCCTAGAGAGCTACGTATAGTCCATAGGCTCTCAAAGAGTTGGACACAACTGAGCAACTAACACTTTGTAATCTTTAGTAAGATTGAAGATGTGTCTGATTCTATATAAAAATGGAACTGTCTGCCATTTCAGAGTGTTTGCTTAATATTCTCTTGCAGAAATGTTAGCAGGAAACATATACAGTGATGATTATTGTTGCATTATTGGGATAGGAAAAATTAAAAGTAACCTAAATGTTCTACACAGGGAAATTAGACATTGTGGTATACTTACATAATAGGATACTATATAACAGATAACAGTTATGTGCATATTCTCAACATGGATAGCGTTTGTGTGTATATGTATTCATATGTACACACACATATATTTCTATTCTTGACATGAAAAGTATGTATTTATTTACTCAATATGAACAAACCTCAAAATAGTATTGAGTGAAGAAAGGAAAGCAAATTGTTCACCACCCTATTGCTTTCACCAGAAAACTCAATAAATACTTATTGAATCACTGAATGATGTTGATGCATCATTTCTTTTTTATGCAGCTGTGGCCTTGATGAGCACGCTGGACCTCCAGCTTTCCTGCTTCCCTCTGTGTTGTTGACTTTTCTCTCTCCTCTCTGAACTATGTGCTCATGTGCTCTTACAGTGCAGAGATATATCTTATTCCTATTTATATCCCCTGGCTGTTAATTGCTCCTGGCCCAGAATAGGGATTTAGTAAGTATGTTGAATTAATGAATATTGCTTATTATACGTATGCCCTATTAAGAATGAACTTTGGCTCAGGAGTTGGAAGACCTGAATTCTCCTGTCTTTTAGTTGTCGGACCTTAGGCAATATTTTTTTTAATATACTCTGAGTCTTGGTTTTCTAATTTCTAAAGAAGAGTAATACCTGTTCTGCCCAAATCTGAGAGATCATATTTATGTGTTATATTCATGTGAGATCATATAATGTGAGAATGTGAAAACGATACACGAATGTAAGACTTTAATATTTCAGCAGTGAGGGAAAATGTGCAGTTGTAGAGTCGCAGTGGGAGTAGCTGTGCTGTGTATTCTTAGCACAGTCAACATTCCTTTTAGGAGCCATATGAGCGATCTGTGTCCCAGAGGAGTCATCATTTCTTTTTTATTTTCTTTGGAGCCAGTTTACCATTCTACTTTTCTCTTTTTGACGAAGGGAGATTGGCCCTGAAATAGCCAGCGTTCTGTTTTTTTCCCAAGACATGAGAGCAAAACTGTCTTCCTGTCTTTGGTACCAGAACTATGATTATGTCTGAAATATGTTTGTGGATATAGAAAAAAAGAGAAGAGGTGAAGTCAGGAAACTCAACTGATTTCATAACTCCATCTCCCATTACCTTCTGGAACCTGGATAGTGTGACCTGGAGCAGCAGGCACCATGGTGAGCCTAAATCCTGGCAGAACCTGAAAGGTTGATCATCTGAAACCTTCAGAAGAAAAATCATGGAAAGTCATTGAAAGATATATATGTTTATTATGTTGGCACAATGAGTCATAAAAGCAGGAATGAAGTAAAAACTTCGAAATTTTGATGAGTTAGCATAACAAAGAACTTTGCTTAATGATAGAATATTATTTCATATATGGATTAGAAAAGGGAATTTTGCTTTACCAGATATAAAGATAAATAGTATAAACCCAGATTAGGGGAGAGGAAGGATGTTTGGTGGAAGACAGCTTGGGGAAATTGGTAAACCTCAAACTGCCCAAGTATAGAATTTGATGAGAGATGAGAGGTAGGTGTGGAGCAAATCACTGAGGGTCTTTGGTCTAGGCCATGATAGAGTGACCATATCCCCTAAAGCAGGACACTCCTCTAAGAATAAAAGGGGGTTCTATTCATCATTATGCTAGGATAACAGGAATAAAAAAATAGCTCCAATGCTTTGGCCACCTGGCGTGAAGAGCCGACTCATTGGAAAAGACCTTGACGCTGGGAAAGATTGAGGGCGGGAGGAGAAGTGGGCAACAGAGAACAGGGTTGTTGGATGGGCATCACTGACTCGATGGACATGAGTTTGCGCAAACTCCAGGAGATAGTGAAGGATAGGTAGGGAAGCCTGGCGTGCTGTAGTCATGGGGACTCAAAGAGTCAGACATGACTTAGCAACTGAACAACAACAAACAATAATAGGAATAATCTGAAACTGTCTCAGATAAACTGGATCATACAGCACCTTATTTCAATGTAAAGAAGAGCTACTGATACGATTACAAGGAGTGGGAGGTTAAAATAAATTTTAGGCAGGAGACTTGGACAAGTCTGAATAATAATCTTGGTTGGAACAGAAAGAGAGAGGTGGGCCATTTGCTAGATTAGGATGTATAATGGAGAAAGATTGTTGGTATTGTTTTTGTTGTTGTTAAAGAGTGTAAAGTCTTCTCATATGTAAATGAAGTTGAGAAGGAGCCAGTAGAAAGGAAGAGGAGCTGAAGATTAGAGTCAGAGACCTGAGGAAGTAATAGGCACTTTTTCAATTACGACAAGTGAAAAGAAGCAAGACTGGGTATGGATGCAGATGAATCTTCAGGTAGGAGGGCATAAAAGGTGTAGAGTTCCTATCTTATGACTTTTTAGGTTATTGAGGGTTCAGGGAAAGTAGAGAAGATTTTAAATAGCTACAGTGGACAATGGAAGAGAGGCCAATCGCAAGACAAGGATGCCCCCTACTCTCCTTGTGTTCAACGTTGCCTACCACTCTAGGGTCAATCTGAAACCAGGCAGTCCTAGCCAATGAATAAAACAAGAAAAATAAATATAAAGTCTGAGGATTGGAGTAGAAGAAATAAAATTGTTATTATTCATGGCAGCTTTAATTGAACATATAGAGAATCCAAAAGAATCTGCAGATAAACTAAAGAATTGAAAAATGAATTTAGCAAGGTTATGACTATGCCAAAGCCTTTGACTGTGTGGATCACAATAAACTGTGGAAAATTCTGAAAGAAGATGGGAATACCAGACCACCTAATCTGCCTCTTGAGAAATTTGTATGCAGGTCAGGAAGCAACAGTTAGAACTGGACATGGAACAACAGACTGGTTCCAAATAGGAAAAGGAGTTCATCAAGGCTGTATATTGTCACCCTGTTTATTTAACTTATATGCAGAGTACATCATGAGAAATGCTGGACTGGAAGAAACACAAGCTGGAATCAAGATTGCTGGGAGAAATATCAATAACCTCAGATATGCAGATGACACCACCCTTATGGCAGAAAGTGAAGAGGAACTCAAAAGCCTCTTGATGAAGGTGAAAGTGGAGAGTGAAAAACTTGGCTTAAAGCTCAACATTCAAAAAACGAAGATCATGGCATCCGGTCCCATCAGTTCATGGGAAATAGATGGGGAAACAGTGGAAACAGTGTCAGACTTTATTTTTCTGGGCTCCAAAATCACTACAGATGGTGACTGCAGCCATGAAATTAAAAGACGCTTACTCCTTGGAAGGAAAGTTATGACCAACCTAGACAGCATATTCAAAAGCAGAGACATTACTTTGCCAACAAAGGTTCGTCTAGTCAAGGCTATGGTTTTTCCTGTGGTCATGTATGGATGTGAGAGTTGGACTGTGAAGAAGGCTGAGTGCCAAAGAATTGATGCTTTTGAACTGTGGTGTTGGAGAAGACTCTTGAGAGTCCCTTGGACTGCGAGGAGATCCAACCAGTCCATTGTGAAGGAGATCAGCCCTGGGATTTCTTTGGAAGGAATGATGCTAAAGCTGAAAGTCCAGTACTTTGGCCACCTCATGGCCACCTCATGCGAAGAGTTGACTCATTGGAAAAGACTCTGATGCTGGTAGGGATTGGGGGCAGGAGGAGAAGGGGACGACAGAGGATGAGATGGCTGGATGGCATCACTGACTCGATGGACGTGAGTCTGGGTGAACTCCGGGAGTTGGTGATGGACAGGGAGGCCTGGCATGCTGCGATTCATGGGGTCGCAAAGAGTCGGACACGACTGAGCGACTGATCTGATCTGATCTGGGGAAATCCAAGGACACTATACAAAAATAAACTATTTCAATATATCAACAACTTGTAATTAGAAAATAAAATTTTAAAAACAAGAACATTTACCATAGCATCAAAACATTAATTACTTAGGAATAAATATTAACAATAGGCAGATAAGACCTTTACTCAGAAAACTATAAACACTGAAGTTATATGTATACCCATGGCTGACTCATGTTGATGTATGGCAGAAACCAATACAACATTGTAAAGAAGTTGTCCTCTAATTAAAAATAAATATTAAAAAAAGACCTAAATAAATGGCAGTCCCAGTTTGTTCCCAATCAGTATCCTAAAAAGTGAGTATGTGTGTGTAAAACTTGTTCAACTGCTGACTGTAAAGTTTATAAAGGGCCAAGAATATTCACTTTTGATTCCTGTCTTAGTCAACGAAGAGACCCCAGTAGATACAGCAACTTCTCTCACCTGCCATTCTAGGGAGAACTGGCTATGACCGTGGTCATGATGTTGATTTACAGTTAGTTTATAAAGGCCAAAAGACAAATGTTAGAGGACTTATTCCACTTGATTATTGTTGTTGTTCAGGTGCCAAGTCATGTCCGACTCTTCACGGCCCCACGTACTGTAGCATGCCAGGCTTCCCTGTCCCTCACCATCTTGTAGAGTTTGCCCAAGTTCATGTCCATTGAATTGGTGATGCTATCCAACCATCTCCTCCTCTGTCACCCTCTTCTTCTGCCTTCAGTCTTTCCCAGCATCAGGGTCTTTTTCAGTGAGTCAGCTGTTCGCATCACTTGAAATTCAAATGTAGAGACTTCCGGATGATAACATAGGAGAATACTTTCATGGCATTAGGATTGGTAAAGATTTCTTAAAGAAGATACAGAAAGCACAACCATAGATGTAAAACCAATACATTTTACTACGTTAAAGTTAATTCTTCATGAAAAGACATCATTGCTGCTGCTGCTGCTAAGTCGCCTCAGTCGTGTCCAACTCTGTGCGACCCCACAGACGGCAGCCCACCAGGCTGGGATTCTCCTGGCAAGAACACTGGAGTGGGTTGCCATTTCCTTCTCCAATGCATGAAAGTGAAAAGTGAAAGGGAAGTCGCTCAGTCGTATCCGACTCTTCGCGACCCCATGGACCACAGCCCACCAGGCTCCCCCGTCCATGGGATTTTCCTGGCAAGAGTACTGGAGTGGGTCGCCATTGCCTTCTCCAAAGACATCATTATGAGAGTATAAAGGCTGGCAAGAGGGTGGGAGAATATATTTCCCTAATTCATAACTAATGAAAGATTCATGTCCAGGATATATTTTAAAAAAACCTCCTACAAATAATTAGAAAATGATAGTCTAGTTTATTCAACAGACAAGAAACTTGAACTATTTCACAAAAGTCTCGCCAAATGGTCACAAACATAAAAAGATACTGAACTTTGTTGTTTTCAGGGAAATATAATTAGGACCACTATGAGCTACTAGTACTCACCTGCCAGAATGACTAACGTAAAAAAAGTGTTAGTGAAGATGTAGAACAATTGAAACTTCCATACACCATAGTTTGGAGTATTTTTGGCTCAATGAGTACGTCAAGGGTATATCTTGTCACCCTGCTTATTTAACTTATATGCAGAGTACATCATGAGAAATGCCAGACTAGATGAAGCACAAGCTGGAATCAAGATTGCGGGGAAAAATGTCAATAATCTCACATATGCAGATGATACCACCTTTATTGCAGAAAGCAAAGAAGAACTAAAGAGGCTCTTGATGAAAGTGAAAGAGGAGAGTAAAAATGTTGGCTTAAAACTCAACATTCAGAAAACAAAGATCATGGCATCTGGTCCCATCACTTCATGGCAAATAGATGGTGAAACAATGAAAACAGTGACAGACTTTATTTTTTGGGCTCCAAAATCACTACAGGCGGTGACTGCAGCCATGAAATTAAAAGACACTTGCTCTTTGGAAGAAAAGCTATGACCAACCTAGACAGCTTATTAAAGAGCTGAGACATTACTTTGTCGAAAAAGGTCTGTCTAGTCAAAGCTATGGTTTCTCCAGTAGTTATGTATGGATGTGAGAGTTGGACTATAAAAAAAGTTGAGCACCGAAGGATTAATGCTTTTAAACTGTGGTGTTGGAGAAGACTCTTGAGAGTCCCTTGGGCTGCAAGGAATTCCAACCAGTCAGTCCTAAAGGAAATCAGTCCTGAATATTCATTGGAAGGACTGTTGCTGAAGCTGAAACTCTAATGCTTTGGCCACCTGATGTGAAGAACTGAGTTATCTGAAAAGACCCTGATGCTGAGAAAGATTGAAGGCAGGAAGAGAAGGGGATGACAGAGGATGAAATGGTTGGATGGCATCACCGACTCAATGGACATGAATTTGAGCAAGCTCCAGGAGTTGGTGATGGACAGGGAAGCCTGGCGTGCTGCAGTCTTGGGGTCGCAAAGAGTTGGACACGACTGAGCAACTGAAGTGAACTGAGAACTGTTTGACAGTGTCTATTAAAATTGGAGTGTGCATACCATAAGACTTAGCAAATTCATTCCTACACTGTATCTACTAGAAATATAAACATATGTATACATATATATATATAACACAAAAGATATGAATGACAATGTCATAGCAGCATGATTCTAATAACCTAAGACTGGAAAACAACATGAATGTCCATCGGCAATGAAATTGATAAATTGTGGATATTCCTACAAAAGAATACTATATATAGCAATAGAAATGAACAAACCGTTGCTACATGTAGCCTCTTGGATGAATTTCACAAACATGTTGAGTGAAAGAAGCCAGACACAAAAGAAAATATGTGATATGAGTCCATTTGTATGAAGATGGACAAAACTACTTTTAATGTTAGAAGTAGGGATACTGTTTGACTTTGGGTTGGAGGACAAGGGTAATGATTAGGAAAGGATACAAGGAGAGTGTTTCTTTATTGAGCTTGTACAGTTATGACTTGTGTATATGTTTGTTGTTCAGTCGCTAAGTTGTGTCTGGCTCTTTGCCATCCCATGGACTATGGCACACCAAGCTTCCCTGTCCTTCACCATCTCCCAGAGTTTGTTCATATTCATGTCCAGGGAAGCACGCCAGGCTTCCCTTGTGGCTTCATTGGTAAAGAATCTGCCTGCAATGAAGGAGACCTGGGTTCGATCCTTGGGTTGGGAAGATCCCCCGGAGAAGGGAAAGGCCACCCACTCCAGTATTCTGGCCCCTGGAGAATTCCATGGACTGCATAGTCCATGGGGTTGCAAAGAGTCAGACACTACTGAGCGACTTTCACTTTTATGTCCATTCAGTTGGTCGTGCTATCTAACCACCTCATCCTCTGCCTCCCTCTTTTCCTCCTGCCCTCAATCTTTCCCAGCATCTAGGTCATTTCCAATGAGTCAGCTCTTCATATCAGGTGGCCAAAGTATTGGAGCTTCAGCTCCAGCATCAATCCTTCCAATGAATATTCAGAGTAGATTTCCTTTAGAATCAAAGGGTTTGGTCTTCTTGCAGTCCAACGGACTCTCAAGAGTCTTCTCCAGCACCATGATTCAAAAGCACCATGATTCATCAGTTCTTCGGTGCTCAGCCTTCTTTATGGTCCAACTCTCACATCTGTACATGACTGCTTACCTTTCAGTATAACGTTATTTTCAAGTGATGTATGTAAAATGCTTATCATAGTGGCTGGTTTATTACTGCCAGTTCACTAACTGACAGTGTTAACTTTTTTACTATGGTTCAATTCTCTGTAATGACTAGGTCAAGGACAATGCTGTCCAGTAGAATTTACTGCAATTATTAAAATGTTCTGTATCTACAGTGTCTAGTCCCATAGCCTCTAGTCACATGGGGCTATTGAGTATTTGAAATATGACTGAAGAACTTATTTAAAGTTTTACTTAATTTTACTCAATTATAATTAAAATTTAAATACCTTTATGTGACTAATAGCTATCGTATTGGATATGGTAAGATATCCAGGTCTAAGGAATTGCCATGGGAATGAGTCAATGAAGGAGAATGACAGTGAAGTTTATGTTAGTTGAATAATCAAGAAACTGAGAGGCCAGAGTGTCAGATGAATTGTGCATCTGTACACTGAAGAATGCTCAGGGCAATGGCAAGACTGGGTTGGCATTGGAGGTGGTTAGGTAGGTTCCAGAGTCTTCAAAGAAGCATTTGGATAGAGGAGGGGAAAAGTGTAATGAACCAAGAAAGAATGCTCTTTCCCCTATGGGTTGTCAAAGATACTTGGATAGAAATGTTTCTGAAGCACAACTTAAGTAATTAAGAGTCCTTGACAGAACAAGTTTTAAAAAAGAAGTGGTTAGGAGCAGTAGCAGTGCTTCAGAGCAGTGTTCTATGACAAAACTCTAATGTAGTAAAGAGGTATTGAAGAGCTGTGAGAGTAAAACTTGGTGCAGAGGTGGGAAGGGAAGCTAATTGCCAGGAGTAGGTGAAAGGTTAAGGTGTGGGCAGTTTTCAAAAAGCTCCTCCTGGTGAAAGCTGTAAGAAAGGAGGTGGTTGCTAGTGGGAGTGTGGGGTTTTGCTTTTGTTTAGCAAATGGTAGGAATTGAACTTGAGGAAGGACATGAAAAAGTGAAATTGCTTGGTGTTTTCTTTCAGTGCATAGAAGAAATCTTGAGGCTGAGTACCTACAGGGTCTCTGTGAGGTGAGGAAGAAGTGGCTGTAGAAATGTTGATTGGGCCAGATTTTGAACCATCTTGAATGGCATTATGAAGAATTGTTGGCTTTATCTCATAGTTCATGGAGAGCCAAGGAAAGTTTTAAATATCTGAGGCTCCTATAAGAGCTTGTGCTTTATAAATACTATTCTGGCAATATCAAGGACTGTGGACTAAAGGTAGCCAGACTGAAGACAGATTGCTTCATCAAGCAAGAAGTGATGAAAACCTGAAATAGGGCAATAACAGTTCATAGAATGAAGAGTTGGGAGAATTTGACATTATAGTTTGGAAGTGGAATGAGCACAACTTGTGGTGATGGAATAAGGGAGAACAAGTGTTAGAACCTAGAGGTTTCTGAGTTGACTAGTTAACTGATGAATTTATATTAAGGGGCTAAAAGAACTCAAGTTTGGGATGGTGGTCAGTTATTATATCTCAACAGTTGAGATATAATTCACCCATTTAAAGGAGACATTTCAGTGTTTTTGGTGCAACTACCATTACAATTTCAATTTTAGAATTTTTTTTTTTGTCATCCTATAATGAAACTCACACTTATTAGCAACTACTCCTCATTTTACCCCACCTCCTTCTCCTACCTCCCAGCCCTGGGCAACCACTAACCTATTCTTGGTCTCTATGAATTTGCCTGTTTGGGACATTTCATATAAATGGAATCATACAATATGTCCTTTGTGACAAACTTCTTCTTCAGCGTGTTTTCAAAGTTCATCCAAGTAGAGGTCTCTTTTTGCCTTGTTTTATGTATATTCATCTCTTTACATGTTTTGGCTCCTCTACCGGAGGCACTATTGTTATATATTCTAAGCCTATGTCTATTAACAGTATATATGCTGTATTTAGTTATGACTTAGCAGATATTTGCTGCATCATAAAGTTAGAAGGTTAACTCCACTAACCATGAAATTAACCTGAATGAGTTGCTCCCACACATGCTTACCCACCAAGATGTGTCTTTTTTTGCTGTCATAGAATAAGTAGGTACCATGCCAAATGGTTCTGGTTCTGCCATTAACTCTGTATGACCTGGGTAAGTCATTATATTTTGGATACACTTTCTGTATCTGAAAACAGTTATAAAAATCCCTACTCTATATAGTACAGAGGAATAGCTAAGGTAATGCAGGTTGATGGGATTTGGATAGAATTGGGGTTCATCCAGACAGTCTCTGAGAAGAAATGAACACAGGTTTCCTCTCCTATCTAAAAGATGAGTACTCTTATGAAACTTTTTGTAAGGCAAAATGGCGAAAGCAGAAAAGCAATACCTTAGGATGCTGCTTCCTAACATATACACAAAACAAATAGAGATAAAGCCAAGATGCTCATCGATACAGTTCAAAGCTGACAACTTGATGCTGAGATGCCAAGTGTAGTTCCTGAGCGGGGAGCTTGGCGGTTCTACTCTTATTGTTTATGGTGTGCGCTGCCTCTGTAATGGCTTAGGGCAAAACAAATGCTGAATGCTATTTTTGCTTTTCACCTATTTTCTGGAAAATTTCCAGATTTATTTTGGTAAGTGAAAACAGGTATAGCCTTACAATGGGGTTACATACAGTAAACCTATTGTAAGTCAAAAATGCATTTAATACACCTAATGTACTGAATACCATGGCTTAGGCTCACCTGCCTTAAACATGTTCAGAACAGTTATGTGAGCCTATAGTTGGGCAAAATCATCTCACACAAAGCCTGTTTTATAATATAGTATTGAATAGCCCCAGTATTCTTGCCTGGAGAATCCCATGGACAGAGGAGCCTGGTGGGCTACAGCTCATGGAGTTGCAGAGTCGAATGTGACCAACACACACACACGTTGAATAGCTCATGTAATTTATTGAATACCGTACTAAAAACCAGAATGGTTAATTGGATACAGGAATGGTTGTCACTGTTTGTTGTTCACCCTTGTGATCACATGGCTGACTGGGAGCTGCTGCCCAGGATCATGGGAGAGTATCACCACATATTGCTCGCTCGGGGAAAGACCCAAATTCAAAATTCAGAGTATGCTTTCTGCTGAGTATTTATGGCTTTCATACCTGTAAAGTTGAAAAGTCCTAAGTCAAACTATCATAAGTTGGGACGAGCTATACTAATGTAGGTCTTTTGCAAAAGTAAAGTGGCATGGGTGACCTGTAAATGTTTGACTCTATTACCTGAAACTCCTGGGATAGGAGTAGCCTTTTTTCACAAGATTTGGAATTTTGGCCCCTTAAGTCCTTTCAGTCCCATTTTAGCAGGTCCTGGTTTTGTCATTGGTAAACTGCTTCTTAGTCACCAATGTGGGGCATTGTACTTGTGTCATGTTCTCTAGCTGCTCTGTTTGGAATACTTAGGACCCTTATTTCTTAAGGACACTGACCAGTAGGCTCCCTGTTTTTCATAGCTTTATATTGTTTTAATATGGCTGCATATAGTTAAATACAAAAAAAAAGATAAAGTTTAAAACCCACTCTATCCACCTTCCTGAAACAAGCAACTTATAACTGCAGGCCTACCTTACCCCTCTCGTTTGGAGAATTGTTCATGCTTTTATTTAAAAAAACATATACTGAGTGTGTACTTGAATGCCATGTCTCAAAATAAAATAGTCCTTAGATCTCATAGCAATTCAATGGGAGAAGGCAGACATAGATGATCACAGTATGATATGGAAAGTGCAGTAGCAGCACACACCTGGAAGAAGCCACTGGGACAGGGTTTTGAAGCAATTGTCACCTGGTGTTTCTTTACTAATAAATATAACACAGAAGCAGCCTAATGAAAAGCACTAGTGTTCTTTGAGCCTCAGAACAACTGAGGTGACTCCCATTTTAGAGAGCAATCCAAAACTCAGAAAGGGTCAATGGCTGGGTTTTAAATAGATTCTAGACTTAGATTCTATGTTTATCCCCTTGTCCTCACCATATCCATGCCCCTAAGCAAGAGTAGAAAGTACCGTTGCAGACTCCTACAGTGCTCTGCCACCCCCCTCTGTAAGCAAAGCTGGAGTCTCAGGTTCCCTTTTCTGTGTCTAGCCTGCTTCCAGTGTCGTCGGTGCATTGAGCATTCCAGGGCTGTAGCAGTAGCGAATATTGCTGATGTCATTGTTTGCCTTATTGGGATTTTGCTCTTTGTTTCACAGGGAGCTGTGATTGGTATAGACGATGAGGACGACAGCACCTTCACAATAACTGTTGATCAGAAAACCTTCCATTTCCAGGGTGAGCTGAAAGAAGAGATTTTTTTCTCTTCACAGTCCCAACTGCTTCTTTCCTTCTCCTTTGGGTTGTTTGCTGGATGACTAGAATGGTTTTTACAACTGATCCTGTATGAACGATTGCACAGGAACGTTCTGGATGAAGTGGTACTGCAGGTTAGGCAGGGATTTAATCGTATCTGCAGTGGATACAGATCTCTTTGAAACATCTGTGGATCTGGCTGCAGTTGGAGATTAAAAATTTAAACGATAAAAATCAGTGAAGGGAGAGAGTAATGGGCTGCTGCTGCTGCTGCTGCTGGCTTGTGTTTACAGAAGATTGCTGATCTTCTTTATCGAGGAGTATGGCTCTGCTTCTGCATGAAGAGTCTAAAGACTGATTGTGAAGGTTGCAGTGTTTGTCCCTGTAAAACTCAAAATATAAATTAAATTGAAGCTAGTGGCAGCCTTTGGCTTAAGGTTTTGCTTTGCTTCAAGAACTACAAGTTTGCATTCATTTCATCTGCATTCTGTGTCTTGTCTGCCAGCCATCATTTCTCTGCTATTATCCTTTTTATAGTTAATAACACCAAATGCCATCTGCCACTGCTATGTTTCGGCATTGCATGCTCTGGTTCACCGGTAGAAAGGGTAAGGTACTGGATGATCATTCTCATTTCATCTTGCTTTGAAAACTCTAAACCAGCAAATAAAAGTCAGTTTTAAGGATCCTGTCCTAATGTACTCTCATCTGCTAGGAGTGTCTAGTAGCTTTGATACTAATGTTTTTGCTATTTTTGCCTATTGAGAGTAACCTCTATTTTATATTTAAAGCAGTCCAAGAAACTTAGAAATTGAGAATATTTGCACTTTTTCTGAACTACAAGTGACAGTGCACTGTGATAGATGCTAGGTATACCAGGATTAAAAAAATAGTAAATCAATTTATTGTTTAAAAATGTTTTGGTTATGAAGTCTAACAGTGACCAGATATGTTATGTGAGATGTTCAGACAGCTATTGTCCTTCTGTATTAGGATAGTATATTGCAGTAATTTTTCTTCATTGTCTTGTTGGCACATAGAAATGAAAGATGCAGCTTATATATAATAAAGACAAGCCAATGTACTCACTTGTGATATCTCTAATGCTTTTAGGAAAAAGCATTCTTAGAGTATTTATTATGTTTGGTCATATTCTTTACTCAGAACTGCTTTTAACTAATAATGCTCTCTTGAAATTTTCTACTACATTTAATTTCATAAAACATTTAAAATCTTAGTTTAAGAAAGTCTATGGCCTTTATTTTTAGGTTAAATATGTAATGCTGCCTATCAGTGAAACCAGATAATACTCACACTGTGGAACTCTTTACTTGAATGAACTTGAATACTTTAATGTATTTCAAGTAGTAGCTGCTAGATACAGGTAAAGACTGCAGTATGAAATTCCTCTGCAGTTACTAAGAAGACATCTTCTTTGGACTTCAGAAGCTGTATTGTTTGCCTGTTTAAAAGAGAGGAGACTCAGGCCTCTAGAGTAAAGGCACCTCTACCTTCTCTAATATAAATTATTTATGTTAAACTGATCTTCCCTTTAACACTTCTGTATTTATGTTGTTTGCTTGTAAAACAAGTGATTCCTTTAATGAATCATTTAAATGACAAGGATAAATAAGTGTTATATATTTTTTTTTAATGGATACTTAGCTCTGAGACTGTTGGATTCATTAGTTTATTTTCTGCTGTAATAGTTTTGGAAGTCTCAGACAACATGAGATTATTTGGCTTTTGTAAAGAACTCTAATATTCTTTATATTCTTGGACATAATAAGAATTATTTTGCCTTCATAGGTCCTTGCTCATAAGTTTGGTGAAAAATTGATGAAATTTTCCTTCTAAGGTCTTATATTCTTGATTAGAATTGAAAGCAAGTTAAGATGGATATACATTAGCATGTGTGTAAATGTGTTGACTTTTTAAAGTTTAATGTAACAATTTTTTGAAGCAAGTGAAGTATCAATTGAGACATCTATAAAACAAATTCTGCTTACTTTCAACTCTTAAAGGGAAAGCTAGAATTTGTTTAGATCCACTAATTTGTTCAACATCTATTTTAGACATTATTTTAAGTTCTGGGGATACAGTAGTGAACAAAATATAAAATTCCTCCCCTCTGTAGCATCTAATCTGGTAGAGGAGAAAGCCAATAAATAAGATAAATTGGTAAAATATAAGGAAATAAGACAGTGCCAAGTCCTGGCAAGGAAAAAAAAAATGCAGGAAAGGAGAAAATGAAATAGAAGTGTGTGTATATTTGTAGGGGGTGGCTTAAAATTTTAGATGGCTGGGGAGACTCATTGGGATGATGCCTTTCAGTGAAAGACCTGAAGGAAGTGAGGGAACAAGCTTATATGGCTTTGTTGGGGATGATGATGAAGAGTAAATCACTCCAGGCAAAGGAAACAGTAAGTGCAAAAGGGTGTGCCTGCCGTATTTGAAGACCAGCAAGGAGGCCCGCTCTGGTTGGAGTGCGGATAACCATGGGGAGGGTAGTGTGAGATGATGTCTAAGAGGTAATGTTGTATGAGGCCTTATATGGCACAGTAAGGACATTGAATTTTACTGAGATAAGAAGCCATTATAGATGGTTTTAAGCAGAGGAGTGACATGATGTGATTTTTAAACAGTTATCACTCTGGACACTGTTTTGAGAATAAAATGCAAGAGGCAGGAACAGAGCAGAGAAACTAATTAGGAGGCTAGAGTAATCCAGAAGAGAGATGATGGCGGCTCCCACGTGGTAGCAGTGGGAGTAGAGAGGTAGTGAGAGGTGGTTGAATTGTGCATGTGTATTTAATCAACTCTATTGAGGTATAATTAATATGCAATAAAATGTATACTCTATAAAATTCAGTGAATATTGACGAATTTACTTACTCATATAGCTGCTACCATAATCAAGATCTGGAACATTTCTGTCATCCAGAAGATTCTTTTATTCCTTTGTCAGTCTACACTCCAGCCCCTGGCTCCAGACAGCAACTGATCTACTTTCTATCGCTAAAGATTAAATTTTTCTTGTGGAGAGTATCACACAAATAGAATCTTTCAGTATGTACTCTTTTGTGTCTGGCTTTATTTTAGCTCAGTATGTTTTTAATGCTCGTCCATCTTGTTGCATGTATTGGTAGTTCCTTTTATATTGCTAAGTAGTAGTTTGTTGTTAGGTATTATATTTTTTTGAAGGTTGTACTGTATGTAGCATGTGAAAAAAAGACAGTAGGAAGACAGGATGACACCATATTTTTGACTTGAGCCAGACTGGTGTTGCCATTAACTGAAGTGGGGAACCAGTTGGGGGTGGCAGACAGGTGGGCATCGAGAGCGTAGCCTTGGACATTCTTATAATAAAGTTCTAGATGCCTATCAAATGTCCAAATGGAGATGTCAAGTAGGCAATTGAAGTGTGGCGTTCAGGAGAGAAGTTCAGGCTTTAAATAAATAATAAATTTGGGAGTCATTGGCATATAGATGGTATTTAAGCTGTGAGAATTTGGGAGGAAGTATGGAGAGAAAAGAGAAGAGGTCCAAGTAATGAACTCTGGAACACTCTAACATTTATTTAGAAGCACAGAGGAGAAGTGGAACTAGCAAAAGAGATTGAAAAGAATCAACTAAAAAAGAGGAAGGAAACCAGGTGAATGTGGTACCCGGAAAACCAAGATAGGAAGTATTTCTTGGAGGTGAGAGGCATCAGCAACTGTGTCAAATGCTCCTGATTGAGAAAGTTGAGGGCTGAGAAATGATCACAAGATTTAACAATTAAGTCTATTGATAACCTTGAGAAGAGCAATTTAAAATTAAGAGCATAGACAGTGCTTTTAAGTTCTGCTATAAAGGGAGGGTGAGAAATACAATAGTAGCTGGGAGAGGGAAATAAGTTTTTTTAAAGATAAGAGCAATAATGACATGCCATTCTTATGCTGTTGGTAGTGACTCAGTAGAGAGGGAAAAGTCAATGACGCAAGAGAGAAAAGGGAAAATCATTAGATCGGTGTCTTTGAGACAGCAAGACAGGATGACACCTAATACACAGGGAGGGCATTGCGTTTGGCTCAGAGCATAGACAATTCATCCATAGTAACAAGAAAGTCAGGTGTATAGTATATATGTAGACAGAATGTTATCCATCATTTTTATTTCCACTGTGGTTTGACTCTCTAGTTGACCTACAGGTCCTGTATCCTAAAACATATTTTGTTAATCATAAAGAGGACTGGTGCCATGAAGAGAACAAACTTTCCTGAAACAATAGATAATTTTTCATTATAATGATTCTCAGTTCTGGTAGCTTGATATTTCAGAGTAGCTATAATTTTAAAGAGATATCATAAAATTCTCAAAACAAAGTTAATTTAAATTAACTTTAGTTTTGAAAAAAAAAAGAAAAAACTCCTTTTCCCCTCTTTAGGTAATAATTGAAATTACAGTCCTTGCATGTTAGAGCTTTAAACAGATTTGAAACCTACAGCTTTATTATGCCATTTTTCAGAGATTAAAAAGAAAATGATTGCCAATTCATCTTTATAAACTGGCTCTTCTGATAAGAGCGAAAAATGATTCCTTTTTCTCTCAGTCAGCCAGAGTTGTTTGCATTTGGATTCTTAGCTAGACATTGTGTGGATAGCAGTTTTGGTATCCATTAGACTGGCTGTTGTGTTCAAACATTTAATATATGAATAGTATGTGTAACTCAGAACTGTATACAGGTTAATAAGACATAAGCCAGGATGTTAGCGAGCTTGTGAAGAAGTAATTATAATGTAGTATGAAATACGCTCTAGTAGTAGAAATATGTATAGGACACTGATATAATGGAGAGGCAAAAAAGACAGTCAGTACTTCACAAAGAGCAGAGTTTTTCTTGTTACCAAGTAATTCTTTTTAAAATAATAACAACTTAAAATTATACTAGTTCTAAAAAATTTCAGGTTGCCCAGAATTACATAATATAAAAACTAAAAGTCCCTGTCCCCAAGCTCTGTCTCTTACCTCCCCTTCCTTGCCTCCTCTACCTGGTAGAGTTCTGAAGTCTGAAGAGAAGTTTACCAGGCGGAGGGGTGTTGTAGCATTTGCAAAGGTATGGAAATATGATGCTACCACATGTGTTCCAAGAACTTTGAATGTTTGGTACCATTAGGACAGTGGACAGGAGTTGAGGCAGAGGCGTACGTCTAATATGAAAGGGTTTTATTTTTATCCTGAGGTCTGGTAGGAGCCAATGAAGCAGAGTTTTAAGCAGAGATTAGATAGAATAAGACATGGTTCTCTAGATAAAGACCCTTGATTTTTAAGGCCCTGAGTGGATTAAAGCCATTGGTAATGGGGAAAGAGAAGAGGAAAACAGACTTGAGATTTTTTTAGTAAGTAAATCTTTAGGAATTGTTGATTGCTTGGGAAATGGGAGCTGAGAGAATTGAGAGTAGTAAAGGTGTAAGAAGGATGTGGCTTACTATTTTGTTTGGATGTTATCAACATCTGAAATAGAGAATTTAGAACAGAGATGGTGTGGGACTTCTTAAATTTGAGGTGTCTTTGGGACATACAGGTATTGATGGTGATGCCAATTGGGTCTAAGTCTGGGCTTCCCAGGTGGTGCAGTGGTAAAGAATCTGTTGGCCAGTGCAGGAGACACAGGAGACATAGGTTCCGTCCCTGGGTTGGAAAGATCCTGTGGAGAAGGAAATGGTAACTCACTCCAGTATTCTTGCCTGGAAAAGTCCATGAACAGAGGAGCCTAGTTGGCTGCAGTCTTTGGGGTCACAAAGAGTTAGACACAACTGAACATGCATGCCTTCCTTCCTGGGCTGAAGATGGAGATTAGTGGTTATCAACCTATGACTGGAAGGTAGAATTATTAATAGAATTTAGAAAATTGAATGCTTCAGGGCTAGGCAGATATGTAAAGGAGTGAAGAGTAAAGCTGACTGAAGACTAGCGATTTGGAGAGCTTATGCCCTGTTTGAAGGGGTAGCTGGTACTTAATTCCAGACAGTTGTAGACTTTTGGTAATGCTTGTCCAATGTTTTCAAGAGAAAACTGTCCAGTTTTTCAAGAGAAGCCAGAAATCCAGATTTTTTTTTTGTATGTGCATGAGTTTGAATATGTGCATATTAAATCTTCCAGTTTTAAAAAACAATTACGTAGACCAATGCAATGCATCTATGAGCTAGCTAAAACCTAGATATTTTAGTCTGTGGTTAAAACTATGGTAGTGGTGGTTATGAACCTTCTGGCAGATGTGAATGAGAAGAGAGCCTCCAAACCTGGCAGTATACTAGGGTGGGACCATCAACAGGCTCAAAGGAATGATCAGAGAGGTTGGGGTGAAAGCTACTAGCTTCAACCATATGAAAGTACATACTGTTTTTATCATTCAAAAGTAGTTACATATCGGCAGTTAATATGGGACAACTTAATAAAAGACTAAATGGACCATAATTTGTACTAATTAGAAAGATATCCAGTTATTTGAATTTTACCTTCAAAAATTATATTTATTTAATGCTTTTATATATGTATATAATGATTTATAATGTTACTGATAGTGTATTGGAATAATGATAACGATAGCTACATTTATCAAAGGTTTATTTTATACTATTCAGAGTTTTACGTAGTTTAACCCATTCAGTTTTTATGACCTTATGAAGTTAGGTACTATTATTTTTATTTTATGGGTAAGGAAACTGGGGGCCACGTACATGTAGGTAACATTAGGCAGAAATGGAATTTGAACACCAACAGTTGAGCTCTAGAGGCATTCTCAGATGCTACAAAAACGTTATAGAAATTTGTCAACTAGTTTATAATTAACTTTTATAATTTTATCTAGAAAGGAATTGGTGTAAAATATAAGGAACTTCAAATTACAGTGCTGCTGCTGCTGCTGCTGCTAAGTCACTTCAGTCATGTTCGACTCTGTGTGACCCCATAGACGGCAGCCCACCAGGCTCCCCCGTCCAGGGGATTCTCCAGGCAAGAACACTGGAGTGGGTTGCCATTTCCTTCTCCAATGCATGAAAGTGAAAAGTGAAAGTGAAGTCGCTCAGTCGTGTCTGACCCTCAGCGACCCCATGGACTGCAGCCTACCAGGCTCCTCTGTCCATGGGATTTTCCAGGCAAGAATACTGGAGTGGGGTGCCATTGCATTGGCAATTGCATTGCCAGTTTTAATGCAATTAAAATTTTTTGTGATGTTCTACATGTTCCATTGCTTAGTAGAAATAGTAGCAGTAGTGGTAGTAACAGCTACTACTAAATATGTCTTATAAACTAGGCACTCTGTTTAACAGGCAATGTACATTACTTCCATAATTCCTAAACTCCCCAATGAGGTAGTTATATTTCCAGTTTTAGAATCAGAAAAACTGAGTTTCAGAGAAGCTAAATGCCCAGGATTAGTAGATTGTGCCTACGTCTGTCTAGATCAGTAGCTCTTAAAGTGCAGTCCCAGGCTAACCTAACTAGCATCACCTGGGAACTTGTTGAGACCACAGAATATCAGGCTGAGCCCCAGACTTGCTGAATCAGAAACTCTGGGAATGAGTCCTCTAGTGATTCTGACACACACTGAAGTTTGGTAATCATTGATCTGGATCCAGGGTTTCGTGTTGTTGTTCTGCTTTATTCTCATAACCTTATATATTAGGTGTAAGTATCCCCAAGTTATATGTGTGAGAAGACATAGAAAGTCAGGGGTCCTGGCCTTGATCTTAGATTGTTTTTTACTATGTTGGACACGACTGAGCAACTTCACTTTCACTTTTCACTTTCATGCATTGGAGAAGGAAATGGCAACCCACTCCAGTGTTCTTGCCTGGAGAATCCCAGGGATGGCGGAGCCTGGTTGGCTGCCGTCTATGGGGTCACACAGGGTCGGACACGACTGAAGTGACTTAGCAGCAACCTACATAAACCCTGGAGGAGGGCATGTCAACCCACTCAAATATTCTTGCTTGGAGAATCCTCATGGATGGAGGAGCCTGGCAGGCTGCAGTCTATGGCATCTCAAAGAGTCGGACACAACTGAGCGACTGAGCACAGCACAGGAACCTACATTGAAGGGCTTCCCTGGTGGCTTAGTGATATAAGAATCCACCTGCCAATGCTGGAGACTAGGGTTTGATCCCTGGGTCAGGAAGATCCCATGGAGAAGGAAATGGCAACCCACTCTAGTATTCTTGCCTGGGAAATCCCATGGATAGAGCAGCCTGGCAGGCTACAATCCACGGGGTTCCAAAAGAGTTGGAGACAATTTAGCAACCAAACAACAGCAACAACCTACATAGAAGGAGTCTCTTGCCTTAAGTAAACCTGGTGTGTACAGGAAAAAAAAATCTAAATTTTTATAGGGTGAAAATTAGCAATATGTGATATTCTTTCATTATAAAATAATCCTTTACTTTCAAAGGATTTTAATAAAGGCATTCTTTAATCATTGTGTTTTCAAAGTGATTTCAATATGAAATTTGTTTGCAGATTTATTTGGGTATACCTTTAAAGCAATACAAGTTGCATAAGACAAAATTTAACATTCTTAAACAATAAAAAGTGTTTAAATTAGAAGAACCTTTAGGAACTGTGTAAGTCTAGCAGAGTCATCTGTTGCACTGATCACTGACCTTTTCAGCTCAGTCCATTAGAGCTTGCTTATTTATTAAAATGCAAAATTACTATAAATCAGCCCAGTGGTGAAGGAAAGTGTTTAATTTAGAAATGTTATATTGATCAAGGATATTAGGGCAACCCTTACTGCATTAACATCAATCAACATGGCATGACACATCTGCATCATTAATCATTTAGAAGAAAAGACTTAACTCATAGTTGCAGACTTGTGCTTTAAAAATAAGTTAAAGTCTTTTGCTTTAAAAATAACCATCTCAGCATTATCATTAGTAAACAGATTCCATTATTCTATTGATTACCGACTTAAAAAACTTTCCTTCTGTGGTTATAGTTTTTATTTTTATGTGATAACCCCTCCTCAAAACAAAATAACCACTTATAGATTTCATTTAAGGGAAATAAATCCCCTATAACTAATTCTCTAATTAGATGTTATAATTTCACTAGGCGTCAGGAGGGGAAATGCTACTGAATTCATGTATTGGGAGTTTGTTACATTACTGCAGGAGAATTGGATCTCAGTGGTGTACCATTCTTCTTAATTTGCTTTCTGTTTGTGATCCTCCCTGAATTTTTGAAATTGCATTTTATCAAAATTTAACCAATTGTGGACTATTTGGCTTACTGAATAGCCAGGATTAGTTGATATATAGTTTTATTTTTCTTAATTATTTACATTTTATCCCACCATTTCCTTTTTCATCATTTTTGAGTAGTAAAATTAGTAACTGCTCACTGTAGAAATTTGGGGAAATAGAGTAGTATACGGCTGGTACTAATAATCGCCCATAATCATACCAGAAGATAATTATCAGTAACATGCTTATGGATTCCTTTCTGATATTTCAGTTGTTTGTGTGAGAGTGTATGTTTGTATGTGTGAATTTTACAAAATTGAGTCATTCTGTGTAAATAAATTTCCATACTAAATTTAAAATATTATATTATGAAAAATTTCCCATGACACTGAATGATCTAAGAAAATGTGATTTCTAATAGTTTGTGTTATATGATTTAATAAATAATCATACTTAACCATTCATCTGTATTGTACAGATTTTTCTCTATATTAAATAATACTGTGTTGAATATCCTCATACATAAATCTTCAGCAAAATCTCTATTTAGCTTAGGGTAGATAGATTCATAAAATAACTTGTCAGAACAAAAACATAAATATTTTAATATTCCTGAAATACTTTATTCCTTATATAAACCTTCCCCTGTAGCCTTCAAGGGAGATTGTCAATTTATATTTCCCTTCTGCTTCATCACACCATCAGCATTTGGCATTTTAATTTTAAAAGAATACCAACCCAGTGTCCTCAAGAATAAAATGTGTTTATTTCTTGTTTGGTCAATTACTCATTCTTCTGTCCTTGTTTTTGTTGGTGGTGGTATGCTCATGCTTTTCTTATACTCTCCTCTTTGAAAGGGTAGACTCATTCATTATATCTTGCTAAGTAATCTTTTTATCTAATTTGGAACACGTTGCTGGTAGGTAGTATTGTGCAGAGTAAATGAAGATATATAAAGAAGAGCATTTCCCTGCTTTAATGTATAATGTATAACTGAAAATGTTCATGGAAGCAAACTGAGTTGAACAGACTTGCAGGGTGTAAAGGGGGTGCATTCTCACCACATACTAGTCCTTAATGACACTTTGACTTTTAGACATAACATTTATTCATAAAACATAGTCATACATTTTGTACCTTTCTTTTAAAAATGAACGTATAGGCAATGGACTAAAATCTTAGGGGCTAAAGTCTAAGGAGTGTCCTATTGATGATCAAGATTTACTGCTTTTAGCATGCCTAATGATTTCTCAATTGATTTCTCTGTTATGTTTATAAAGTTTATATTAATTGTCACCCTTATTGGCACTTTAATTTTTCTCTTTTTCTACTAATTAAAAGAATGGTAAAATAAATGCGAAATATATTAAAATAGTTGCATGAGCACTGCTCTTCCAGTGGAGGTGGTGATGCTATAAGAACTAATTGTTGCCTGGCAGGCTTTTGCAACACACTTTTGCACTGTGTGTTGGCGCAAAATGTCCACTTGTTGCTTGATGTAAGAAAATTAAAACTTTCTCTGAGGAGTCAGTGTATAAGAAAGTACAGGTTATATGGAAGATTGAATAGGCCAGCACTGCTTATGTAAAATGTAGTCTCATTCCTCAGGAGACTTTGGGGACTCAAAACTGACTTAGCCCTCCTCCAGGGGATTTTCCTGACCCAGGGATTGAACCCATGTCTTTTATGTCTCCTGCATTGGCAGGCAGGTTCTTTACCACTTGCTCCACCTGGGAAGCCCCATGTCTTAGGGAATAGTGAGCATTAAATTATATACACTTATAAGTATAACAGAATTCAGAGAAGGAAATTACAGTGATAGTTAGATTTTCTCTGTTTTTCAGACTTTTAATAAAAGCATTTTACATGTGCAACCTTATTTGGAAGCCTAGATGTGAGACTGAAAAAGGTATAGTTGCTCTGGTAAAAGTCAAAGGGTTGAGGGCCTACATCCATGCCCTAGGAACTTTGAGAAAACACCAGTGTTCAATTTATTGCAGCCATTCTTTCTTTTTATTCATCCATTCATTTATTTTCATTGTCAACAAATAATTGAATGCTTATTGTATACCAGGCACTAGGCTGTTTCCTGAGCGTAAAGTAGTGAGCAAAGCTAAGCGCCTATCCTTAAGGGTCTCACATTTTGAAAATCATTATTCTAGAGGAGTCTTCCTGCTTGCACACTTTCAGGTAGTTCTCAGACTCCAGGTTAAATATCCAAGAGTTAAAGCGGTATCTTTTAATAATGTCTAGACTGCATTCACCTTTTAGCTAACTCAATGGTGAACTCTCTAAGAAAATACTTACTTCTGCCAAGGTCATCTTTGGCCTTTCAACCTCCTTCAGTAACACTGCATGTAGTTTATGGACTACATGTAGTTTATGAACATTCTCATGATTGTGGTGGCTTTAATCAGTGTACTCCACATGTAACGTTGTTTCAGCATATAAATTCAGGTTATGTTTCACCATTGCATTTTGTTAATATTAAACTTGGAGAACCCTAAGACAATTTGACTCATACCCCTGGAAAAATAATTAGAATTCAGGTAAACTATAAAGAAGCTGCATCTTTGCTGGGTTGGTGGCTTTAATGAGGATATATCTGCTTTGGGTAGGACTGCCTAGTGGGTGGAATTAGTGGATCATATAAAAAAGATTTAAGCTAAGCCCTTGTATATGGATGATTTAAGTCAAGTGGGGATGAGTGTCAATGGGTTTTTTTTTTTTAATCTTGGAGAGAGTGATTGACTAGAAATCTTTTCTGGAGGTGATTCTATTCTAGAAGTGAGCCTCTGATGAATAAAAGAAGGGAATGGAGTGGAAAGGAGCAAACATTTAGAGTGCAGTTAATGTGATGCAAGGCACCATAATCCTCATATGTACCCCCACATATCTTTGTGAGATAGGTATTTTTATTCCCATTTTATAGAAAAGGAAACTGAGGCTTGGAGAAGCTTTTATCCGAGGTACCACATATGGGAGGTTGCTGAGCCTGAATTCAGGCCCATGCTATCTTGATTATTACAGTGCTGCTTCTCCACAACTCTTTTCCCTTTTTACTCTTAGTCACAATGACTTCTCTTTTCACCATGCCTTAGCCTCCCTGCAGCTCTAATTTCAGGCTTCCCTGGTGGCTCAGTGGTGAAGAATCTGCCTGCTAATATAGGAGATGCAGGTTCGATCCCTGGGTCACAAAGATCCCCTGAAGGAAGAAATGGCAACCCACTCCAGTATTCTTGCCTGGGAAATCCTTCTGTGGAAGGAGCCTGGCAGCCTACAGTCCACAGGATCACAAAGAGTTAGGCGTGACTTAGCAACTAAACAACAACAATGCTATAACTTCAGTTCTATTTTCTCTTCTGAATAGTCCAACATTGCTACTCTGACGGTAGTTAGGGTTTTCATGCTACCCGGTGGTTTGGTTGGCATAGTTCCTCCTGTGCTCAGTGTATATACAAGTTGCTAGTTGTCAGTTGTCGTTGGCAGGGGCCCAACTGAAGCAAGAGAACTGGGATATTGGTCGAAATAGACTAGTGTGAAGCATGAGGTGAGCAGTCTGTCACCAAGTGTGAGGGAGGCTTGGAAGTGTGGCTGAAGAGAGTCTCAGGAATGTCCCTGTATGGAGTTAAAGGCAGCATATCAAACACACATTGACCTGTACCCTGTTTAATTTTACTTCTATTCTGATTGCAGAATTCTCATAATATGTCGACTGAGATAGCATGCTCAAGTTATTGAGGGAAATAGGCCAATATATCTTACGATATTTATTCCTCCTTTGCAGAGGAAGTCCTGCCTCCCTGAGAAACCTAAATGTGGAGCAGGGGGTCATCAGTAAGAGGAGGATGGTAATACCGAGCTCCAGAATTGTACTGTTAGAGAAAATATATATAAATACTCAATATGGTGCCTGATAAATAGCAGTGCTCAAAAAATAGTAGCTGTTGTTATTATTATTGTTTTTTATTTTATGAAGTTGCTGATGATCATGCTGCTGCTGTTTTTGGTTTTCCCTTTTCTCCTTTTTCTAGCCAAGGGTTTGGGTTAGAGGTAACCCAAATTAGGTTTTTGAAAGTGCCACAGGCAAGCGCACGATACAAGGGATAGAAAGCTGATTCCCTGCTAGTCAGGGAGCTCTCAGTTTAGTAGGAGAAACGACTATGGGAATATTTACTAGAAAGATGACAATGAGGATAGCAGCTTGGGCTTAACACGTGTTTTCTCATTTCCCTCTTTTAACAACCCTAAGAAATAGTTTTGAGGAAACTGAGGCAGAAAGTGCTAAATCACTTATCCAAGTGATTTAGTTTGAAACAGCTAGTTACAGTGCAATGTAAAAGTGATAGAGATGTATTGAGATGTAGAAAAGAGAATGATGGAGGCAGGAAGACGTCACAGAAGAGATGGTTTTGATACGGATTTTGAAGGATGAAAAATACTTCAAATGAGATGTAGTCAGGCAGGAAGAGAAGTGAAAAGAAAGAACATTTACCAAACTTCACAGAAAGAAAGGAGAAGCACGTTCCAGATAAAGGGAAAGTATGTGTACAAGCTTGGAAGGATGAAAAAGAAATGTAGGAAGTGCAGTACATTTGAGAATACATTGGAGGTGAGGAAAAGGAGCTTGAGTTCTGTTTGGAACTAGATAGATCATCAAAGGTCTCATATACCAGAATGATAAACTAAAACCCCTTTTCTATAAGTTAGCGAGAAACATCAGTTATTTTAGTCATGGAAATGTCATGATCCCTTTTGTGGCTTAGAAGGAACACTGGGAGCTGTTTGTGGAATGCTTTGAAGAGAAGTGAGATTGGACGTAGGATGCCTGGTTTGGAGCTTGCTGCAGAGGTTCTGGTAGGAGGTGATGGGGTCTTGAACAAAAGCAATAAGACTGCCCCAGAGAGGATAACACAGAAAAATGGATATGACAGGCAGATTTTGGTGACCGTTTCTAGGAAGATAGGGGGAAAGGAGTGCAGAATTATCCCAGGCTTTCTGACAGAGTAATGGGAGGGTGCAGCACTGTTCTTTCAGATGTATTAAGGACTTTGTCTTTTTCACTGAGTGTCACCAGTGCCTACCTGCTGTGGACACATATGCCCTCAATGCATATATATATATATATATATATATTTTTTTTTTTTTTTTTAATGAAAACGTAATTTTGGACTATGTCAGGGTAAATGCAATTGTTTAAGAAAAACAGGTGATATTCTCCCACTGAAGGAAGCTTCAGGGCTTCAGATCCCTGAGAAAAATAGTCTTCAATTAAGAAGTATCAGAAGGTCAGCAACTTAGGCTTGGAAAGAAGTGCTCATACCTGGGGATCAGTGTCTGACTTATACTAGAACACAGTATACTCTGATTTGTTAATGGGAAGACCACGAGTAGAATACGACTGAAGTATATAAATTAATTCTTGACCATGTTCTCTGTGTGGAAGTTTCTAGCCATCTTGCAGCACTTTTGAATGTGAACTAACTGGAGTCCTTTCCTTTCAGGAATCTAAATTTTTAGGCTAGTGAAATAAGTCAGGGTAGTGCCATAAATGTAATATTTTACTAATATGAACAGGTTAGTTCATGGTAGACAGAAGCAAATCTGAATTATAGGCTATCTGAACAGAAATGCCCTTTTCTAGCTTTATCTGTGGACACTAGAATTAAGCTAACATTGTTGCATGATGAATTTTTTTAGCATGTTTATCATCATTAAGAATTTCTTTTATTGTTATTTATACTTTGTACTTAGTGAGTCGGTTTAAGCATAGTGATTTGGTATAAATCATTTAAGTCCTAAATTGTAGGTAGGGCTGAATCAATGACATGTTACTATATCTAGACTGTGTTTTGTCAGAGTTAAATCATGTGAGATGCACTGAGGTTATGCAAGTTTATATTGCAGTCTTGGTCTGGAAATATATACTTTCCTAAAGAAAGGTCAGGATATTATATTAAGAGCTTACAGCTAAATATAGAGAAGGAAGGAAGTAACTTATTGATAGCTTTGTGCCCTGAGCAGATTTCCTTGGAGAGTTACTGGGGACAAAGAGCAAAGCCTTCAGAAAGGTTGTTCACTGGGAATATTTTGAAGATTATAATGCAGCAGTGTTTCTACTGTACTTTATGTACTGAAGACCTATTTGCATATATATTACATTTTTTTCTTTTGGTCACGCCATGCAGCCTGCAGGATCTTAGTTCCCCATCCAGGGATTGAACTCACATCCTCAGCAGTAAAAGTGCAGAGTCTTGACCCCTGGACCACCAGGGAATTCCCTATATATTTTGTTTAAGTCTAAAGGGTCTCCCTATCCTCTGTGTATAAGGAATAATACCTGTCTTCAGAAAACTCTCTTTAAAGTAACATAATCATATAAACATAATAAAATAACATAAAGTAACATTGTAGTTTCTTCTTAGATTGATTCTGTCACTTTGTTAGGCCACACCTATTTTGGCCTTGTTTACCCCATGGACAGAGGTACCTGGCAGGCTACAGTCCATGGGGTTGCAAAGAGTTGGACACAACTGAGTGACTCAGCACAGCACTTTGGAAGTAGACAAAAGAATTAGGTAGCAAATTCTCTTTTATTATATATATATATTTTTTACTTGCCCTGCTTTCATTTTCTTCCTAAATTTTCTAACATGTATTAACTTTCCCCCTCTCTTTCCTTTCATTGCCTAATTCAAAAGTTGAATGATTCTGTAACAGCATTCTTTTTTTCTGAATAACTCTTAACTTTGGTAGCCAATGAAAGTATTTTTGACATTCTTTCCAGTTGACCCTTGAACAAGATATGGGGTAAGTGTCCTGGTCCACTGAGCAGTTGAAAATCTACCTGCAATTTCTAGCCAACCCTCTGTATCTGTGGTTCCTCTATATCTGTCCTCCCAAATCTGGATTTAAACAGCCATGATTTGTGTAGTACTACAGTATTTACTGTTTAAAAATTCATGTAGAAGTAGACCCATGCAGTTCAAACCCATATTATTTAAGAGTCAAACTGTATTTATCCTCATGAACTAGTAGTTGGCTTCAACTTCTCAAAATTGCCTCCTTCCATCCCTCTCTGAAAGTGCTGCATTCAGTATATCAGCAAATTTGGAAAACTCAGAAGTGGCCACAGGACTGGAAAAAGTCAGTTTTCATTCCAGTCCTAAAGAAAGGCAATGCCAATGAATGCTCAAACTACTACGCAATTGCACTCATCTCACACGCTAGAAAAGTAATGTTCAGAATTCTCAAAGTCAGGATTCAACAATAGGTGAACAATATGTGAACCGTGAACTTCCAGATGTTCAAGCTGGTTTTAGAAAAGGCAGAGGAACCAGAGATAAAATTGCCAACATCCGCTGGATCTTTGAAAAAGCAAGAGAGGTCCAGAAAAACATCTATTTCTGCTTTATTGACTATTCCAAAGCCTTGGACTGTGTGGATCACAATAAGCTGTGGAAAATTCTGAAAGAGATGAGAATACCAGACCACCTGTCCTGCCTCTTGAGAAACCTGTATGCAGGTCAGGAAGCAACAGTTAGAACTGGACATGGAACAACAGATTGGTTCCAAATAGGAAAAGGCGTATGTCAAGGCTGTATATTGTCACCCTGCTTATTTACTTCTATGCAGAGTACATCATGAGAAATGCTGGACTGGAAGAAACAAAAGCTGGAATCAAGATTGCCGGGAGAAATATCAATAACCTCAGATATGCAGATGACACCACCCTTATGGCAGAAAGTGAAGAGGAACTAAAAAGCCTCTTGATGAAAGTGAAAGTGGAGAGTGAAAAAGTTGGCTTAAAGCTCTACATTCAGAAAACAAAGATCATGGCATCTGGTCCCATCACTTCATGGCAAATAGATGGGGAAACAGTGGCAACAGTGACAGACTATTTTGGGGGGCTCCAAAATCACTGCAGATGATGACTGCAGCCTTGAAATTAAAAGATGCTTACTCCTTGGAAGGAAAGTTATGACCAACCTAGACAGCATGTTAAAAAGCAGAAACATTACTTTGCCAACAAAGGTCCATCTAGTCAAGGCTATGGTTTTTCCAGTGGTCATGTATGGATGTGAGAGTTGGACCATAAAGAAAGCTGCTGCTGCTAAGTCACTTCAGTCGTGTCTGACTCTGTGTGACCCCATAAACGGCAGCCCACCAGGCTCCTCTGTCCACAGGACTCTCTAGGCAAGAATACTGGAGTGGGTTGCCATTTCCTTCTCCAATAAAGAGAGCTGAGCACCAAAGAATTGCTGCTTTTGAGCTGTGGCATTGGAGAAGACTCTTGAGAGTCCCTTGGACTGCCAGGATATCCAATGAGTCCATCCTAAAGGAAATCAGTCCTAAATATTCATTGGAAGGACTGATGTTGAAGATGAAACTCCAATACTTTGGCCACCTGATGCAAAGAGCTGACTCATTTGAAAAGACCCTGATGCTGGGAAAGATTGAGGGCAGGAGGAGAAGGGAACGACAGAGGATGAGATGGTTGGATAGCACCACTGACTCAATGAATATGAGTTTGAGTAAACTCTGGGAGTTGGTGATGGACAGGGAGGCCTGGCATGCTGCAGTCCATGGGGTCACAAAGAGTCGGACACAACTGAGCAACTGAACTGATCCCTCTCTCCCTTCTCTTCCCCAGAATGCATTAAAGATGTACTCTACTTTTTGGCTTCTCCTGGAAAGGGAGTATTTTCTAGCAATATATATACTAACAGTAAAAATGAATGAATTCAGTAAAACTTAAATAAGATTTTTCAGATCAGGTTTACCAGATTTCAGGATTCATTGAATCTAGGTCTCTTCAAACCCAAAATAATATTTTACAACCCACCATTCGCAAACTGTTTTTCTTTCTGTATTTGCTATGTTGTGGAATAGCACTTTCATTTACCCAGTTAGCCAAATTCGAAGACTTCTCTTTCTCTACATCTGCATCTACCACATTTTCCATGTATCACTTGAGTAACCATGGCCATTGGCTTCTACCCTTTTTCTATTTCCTAAGTCACTTGCATAGTCCAGGTCTTTATCACTTCTTTCAGTATCTATATGGATCCTCTTCAGTTTCCTTCTCTCCTTTTTCTCTAGTCTTTTTTTCTGCCAAATCTCCCTCTTTATTGATGTCTGGGTGAGGTCTCTAAAACCAACCTATTTCTAACATTTTTTTCCCTCCCCTCCTTAGTATTGTCTTTTTTGTGTGCGGGTGTGGCTTAAAACAACACAGATTTATTATCTCTCGGTTTTGTAGGTAGGAACTGGTTCCTCCAGCTCTGCCGATTTCCCTGTTCCAGGTCTAACAAGTTTAAAATCAAAGTGCTAACTGGACTCTTACTGGCAGACTCTGGGAAGAATCAGGTTCCATGCTCATTCAAGTTGTTGGCAGAATCTTGTTCCTTATCGTTATAGCACTGAGGTTCCATTTCCTTGCTAACTGTCAGCTGGGGGTGCCTTTAACTCCTAGAAGGCTCTCCCTGGTTCTTGCATATGAACCCCTGTACCTCCGAGCCAGCAGTGGTGCATCAGACCTTTCTCAGGCTTGGACTCTGTTTTTGTTTCTCTTCTGCCACAGCTTTTCTCCTCTAGTATTATAAGTCTTAAAGATTGAAAACTCCAATCTTAATTTTTCTTCAATTTATGATTAAGGAATAGTGACCCCTTTACCAAAAGCTGGAGTTGAAGTAGTTAGGGCACATCTTCTGCAGCAGCTAAAATTCTTAGGCTATATTTACATATGGTGAAGATTTTTATTTACTGGGAATAACTTGACTTGGAAGCCTCTGGTTGTAGAATGAATTGAAAATAACCCATTTTCACTGTCTACTTTGACTGAATCAAAGATATCCAGTTGCCCAATGCAGTGCTGACTCTGTCCAGGAGAAGCACAGTATTGCTTCAGATAGTCAAAGCAGAAGTTGTGGGGGAGAACACTTTTGTAAATATTTGCTTGTGTTTTATTCAGCAGTTTGGAGATTTTAGCTAAAATTGTTCATAAATCTTTGAGGGAGCAGCTTTAAAGGATGCTAAGCAAAAATAATGATTTCTTAGGAAATCCAACCTATTTTTAGATTCCAAATATAAAACATTAGGTAAACCATACACCGAATAGTGCAATCATTATTCCTCATTCAACAAATATTTATTGAACACTTGTTTGCCTGGCATAATTCTAGGGACTTGGGATACATAAATAAATGAAATGAATCAAGATGCCAGCCTTTGTGGAGCTTACATTTCTTTTTTTTTTTTGAGCTTACATTTCTGTGATAGGAGACAGATAATAAATAATAAGCATACATAAATATATATAAACTGCTGCTGCTGCTACTGCTGCTAAGTCGCTTCAGTAGTGTCCGACTCTGTGCGACCCAATAGACGGGCAGCCCACCAGGCTCTGCTGTCCCTGGGATTCTCCAGGCAAGAACCCTGGAGTGGGTTGCCATTTCCTTCTCCAATGCATGAAAGTGAAAAGTGAAAGTGAAGTCGCTCAGTTGTGTCTGACTCTTAGCGACCCCATGGACTACAGCCTACCAGGCTCCTCCATCCCTGGGATTTTCCAGGCAAGAGTACTGGAGTGGGGTGCCATTACCTTCTCCAAAAATATATATATGTGTGTATATATATTAAAAATATATATATATACACACACACATATAAAAGAAGCGATAAGTACAATGAAGAAAAGAAAAGGTACAGCAAGATATGGGGAATAGGAAATGCTTGGTTGGGGAGTCAAGTTTTAGCATACACCTCATGAAGAAGTATCATTGGAGAAAATGATAGATTATTATTTGTCTGGTAATTATGAGTATCATTTAGTTGCTAAGGACATGTAGGTTTTTGATAATTAAGAAAATAGTTATCATATATATGGAATCTAGGAAAATGATGTAGATGAAGCTATTTGCAGGGTACAAATAGAGACATAGACATGGAGAAGAGACACTGAACACCAGGGTGGTTGGTGGTGGGGTGAATTGGGAGATTGGGACATATATACACTAACATGTATCAAATAGGTAACTAGTGGGAACCTGCTGTAGGGCACAGGAAGCTCAGCTTGGTGCTCTGTGATGACCTAGATGGGTGGCATGGAGGGGGATGGGAGAAATATCCTAGAGAGAGGGGATATATGTATACAAAGAATCTGCCTGCAACGCAGGAGACCCCGGTTCAATTCCTGGGTAGGAAAGACCCATGGAGAAGGGATAGGTTATCCACTCCAGTATTCTTGGGCTTCCCTTGTGGCTCAGCTGGTAAAGATCTGCCTGCAGTGCAGGAGACCTGGGTTTGATCCCTGTATTGGGAAGATCCCCTGGAGAAGGGAAAGGCTACCCACTCCAGTTTTCTGGCCTGGAGAATTCCATGGACTGTATAGTCAATGGGGTGGCAAAGAGTTGGACACGACTGAGCGACTTTCACTTTCATAGCTGATTTACTTCGTTGTACAGCAGAAATCAACACAATATTGTAAAGCAACTATACTCCAATAAAAAATAAAAAGGACTTAGGGTTTATAAAAAGAAGAGTATATTCATCTGATTGGGAAAATAGCCATTTTCCCAAATGAAAAAAAATTAGTGAGAAGAAACATTGTTTTACATTTTTGAAAAATTTTAAATGTCTGGCTTAATAGAAGATGGCAGTGTTCTTATACCTGTTTCTGCATTCAGTCTTTGTGATATGTTGTTTTGGTTGAAGTATATGAAGAAAATATAGTCTCATACAGATACATAGTTAGAAAAAGGAGTACTTTAATAACCTTTTCATATAATTGTGAATATTCTTCTTTGATCCTTGACCCAAACTCAACAAGTGATAAGTTTCTTAAAGATTAGTTGCAGTGTGGAATTTAACTATAACAATTAAATTTATATATGAAAATATTACCTTTAAATCCATTGGTCTGTCTGGTATTTTGAATGGATCTTTATGTATCATTTTGCAACATCATGCATTGGTCATATGCAGATCTTCCATATTGATACATTTCAGCATACCACATGAAAAATTATATTTGTTGATATTGTCCCAAACTCATCCAGAAAGGCTTTAAGTATTGAGACTCTGTCAGAGTCATGATGCCTGGTGAATATAGCTTTTCTAAAATGCTAATGTTTGCTTTGAAACCTCAGTTTTATAATTGGCAGCAAATACTGTCAAATGACAGGTTATTTTCAAGGAAATGTCTGCAAAATACCCCAGTGTGAATAATATGGTTTGTCAGTATTGTTCTTTCAAGTAAAAATGATTTTCCATGAGAAAAGAAGAGGCTTCCCTAATGGCTCAGCAGGTAAAGGATCATTTGTAATGCAGGAGACACAGGAGATGCAGGTTTGACCCCTGGGTCTGGAGGATCCCCTGGAGAAGGAAATGGCAACCCACTCCATCCAGTATCCTTGCCTGGGAAATCCCATGGACAGAGAAGCCTGGTGGGCTACAGTCCAAGGGGTAGCAAAGAGGCAGACACTATTGAGCACATAAACACATGAGAAAAAAGCCACTTAATTCACAACTCAGACAATTGCACAAGTGCTTTGGCTTGAGATAGTCATTATACTTTGATGTAGCAGCAGTGTACTTCCCACACAGATTATTTCAGAAGCATACATTGAAGGATCAAGATGTCATCATATTTACTGTTTCTTCAAGGGCATTCTTGAGTAAAACAGGGGTTTTTGTTTTTTTTCTTGTTCATGGTGGTGAAGAATATAATGAGAAGTTTAGTTCGATGCCATGGGCTCTGCTGGTGCTGATGTATTGAGTTTCACCACCATCTCTTGCACCATTGTTGCAAATGTCAACATAGTGGAAAACACAGATAGCATGTTAATGTTGTCATGAAAAGAGTTTTGCCCTAAGGATACCTGTACCCTAAACATTGTCATATATCTTATTATCCACTTTTCACTGTAGACCTTTGAGCTGGTTGGTGATGTTAAAACCCCTTCTTGAAATTTGTGTATATATATATCTCAGTTATTAAGTACTGCCCTCCTGAGGTCACACGAAATTAGTGACACTGCAACCTGAATCCAGGTTTTTTGATTAGAGTTTTGAGCTCTTGTTTTTTTCTATTTCATATACTATTTCCAAGGCAGAAAAGTTTATATTGTTATCTTTTGAGAAGGACTTTGTCTAGTAAGAAGGGCATGGAATGAGGCTTATTTAACAGAGGTAGGGTTACTTGAAACCTAGAGACTTAATTTTTGCTGTCTCCTTTCTTGGTGGTATGTGAAAGTCGCTCAGTTGTGTCGCTCTTTGTGACCCCATGGACTATACAGTCCGTGGAATTCTCCAGGCCAGAATTCTGGAGTCGGTAGCTGTTCCCTTCTCCAGGGGATCTTCCCAACCCAGGGACTGAACCCAGGTCTCCTACATTTCAGGCAGATTCTTTACCAGCTGAGCCACCAGGAAAGCCCTTCTTGGTGGTATACCAATGCAAAATACCAAACTTTTCTATTTCTCTATTCTGGAAAATAAGGATAATAATAATACCTATCTCATGTAGTTGTTGTGAGGATTTAATTAGTTAATATGCATTTAGACAAAGGTGTCAGACAGTGCTGACACAAATTAAGTGCTCAATAGAGTTAGCTTGTATTATTTACACAGATAGAGGCAAGTCTTTGGCATTTCAGTGGAAGGAACAACTTGAGCAAAAGCTGAGAATTGTGAGTACAGTAAGTACAGTGTAACTGAAATGTACTGGTGTGTGGAGGAGTGTATTGGGAAGATAGAAAAGGTAGGTTTGGATCTGATTATTGCTGGACTAGATCTGTAAACTCAAAATTGTACCCCTAATGCCTAAGACAGTGACTAGTGTAACATATATTCATATACTACCTGAGTGTGGGAACATTTAAATAAATTTAAAGAAGGAAAGAGCAGATCCCTTTATCATGAGCAACATATAGGGAGAAAGTGACATTTTAATGTAGCTCACAAGAATGACTAGGATGCTAATAAGCATGTATTAGAATGGGTGGAGATACTTAAAACAATACACTATTCAACCAAATGGTTATACTTTCCAAGAGACTAAGTTGCTTGAGATTATGGATTGTTCTATCTTTGCCTGTGCTTCCCTGGTAGCACAGCTGGTAAAGAATCCACCTGCAACACAGGAGACCCCAATTCAATTCCTGGGTCAGGACAATCCCCTGGAGAAGGAATAGGCTACCCACTCCAGTATTCATGGGCTTCCCTGGTGGCTCAGACAGTAAAGAATCCACTTGCCATGTGGGAGACCTAGTGACTCAGACAGTACAGAATCTGCCTGCAATGCCGGAGACCTGGGTTTGATTCCTGTGTTGGGAAGATCCCCCTGGAAAAGGGGATGGCAACCTACTCCAGTATTCTTGCCTGGAAAATTCCATGGACAGAGGAACCTGGTGGGCTACAGTTCATGGGATTGTAAAGAGTCAGACACGACTGAGTGACTAACACTATCTTTGCCTGTAACGCCAAGATAGTACCTGATGCATAATGGGGCTCAGTAGATATTTGAGGAGTGTCTTGAGCATTTGATCTTGTAAATATGATTTTTGTGTAATGTTTTCATTTCACAACAACTTTCAGAGAAAAAGAGAGCTTCCTGATTATAGAGGCTATTTCTTCTTTTTACTTCAGTTACAAAACAGGGAAATAACCACTTCCGTCTGCAAACAAGCAGTAGTTTATTCTTAGAGAAGAAAATATGACAAGGAGGACAGATTCCTAAATAGTGGATCAGGAATGGTAAGGTATCAGAGTTTTGGAAACTTGTCTAAAAATGTATTTTAAATGTGTATAATGGAGGAAATGTGAATAGATACGTAATTAAAAATCCTGTAAAGTATTTTACTTACTGGATGAATACTGTTTCTCTTTCTGTGTACCATATATTATTTCTATATAAGCCAGGCATTGGGAATTAGAAGTTACCAATAATCTCCTCCTAACTCATTTTCTGTTACTAATCATCTATTAGATTATTAGTAGAACTTGTTTTCTCTTAAGGCTGTGTGTGATAAGAATAGCATATATTTTTAAACTTTATTGAAGTATAGCTGATGTGCAGTGTTGTGTTAATTTCTGCTGTATAGCCAAGGGATTCAGTTATATATATTCTTCTTTGTTATGATTTATCACAGGATGTTGAATGTAGTTCCCTGTGCTATACCATACGATTTTATTGTTTATCAATCCTGTGTATAATAGTTTGCATCTGCTAATCCCAGATTCCCAATCCTTTCCTCCTCCACTCTGCCTCACCCTTGGCAACCACAAATCTGTTCTCTTTATCTGTGAATTTACCATATTGATGTTTAAGTTTATGTTAGATACTGTGGTAAATATTGTATGGATTAATTATCTCATTTAAACCTCACAACAACGTTATGTGGTCTAGTTATGAGCTGTCTGTATATTTTGAAAATTAAGCCCTTGTGAGTTGCATCATTCACAAGTATTTTCTCCCATTCTGTAGGTTGTCTTTTCGTTTGCTCTGCTTTTGTTTGATTAGGTCCCATTTATTTATTTTTGCTTTTATTCCTATTGCCTTGGGAGTCAGATTTTTTTTTAAATTGATACAATTTATGTCAGAGAATGTTTTGCTTATGTTCTCTTCTAGGAGTTTTATGGTGTCTTTTCTTATATTTAAGTCTTTAGCCATTTAGCTTCCCTCATTGCTCATTTGGTCAAGAATCCACCTGCGATGCAGGAGACCCCAGTTCCTGGGTTGAGAAGATTCCCCTGGAAAAGGGAAAGGTTACCCACTTCAGTATTCTGGCCTGGTGGCAAAGAGTTGGATGTGGCTGAGTGACTTTCACTTTTACTTTAGCCATTTAGAGTTTATTTTTGTGGATGGTGTGAGGGTGTATTCTAACTTCATTGATTTACATGTGGTTGTCTAGTTATCCCAACCCCACATGCTGAAGAGACAGTTCTTTTCCATTGTATATTCTTGCCTCATTTTTTGAAGATTAATTGACTGTAGGTGTGTGGGTTTATTTCTTGGTTCTCTGTTCCATTCTGTTGATCCATTTATCTGTTTTTATCCCCCCAACCATGCTGTTTTGATTACTGTAACTTTGTAATGTTGTCTGAAGTCTGGTAGGGTTGTGTCTCCAGCTTTGTTCTTTTTGCTCAGGATTGATTTGGCAACTTGGGGTCTTTTATGGCTCCATATGAATCTTAAGATTATTTGTAGATTGTTTGTTCTAGTTCTCTGAAAAATGTCATGAGTAGTTTGGTAGCCATCACATTAAATCTGTAGAATGCTTTGAGTAGTATGGCCAAATTAACAATATTAATTCTTACAATCCAAGAGCATGGGATGTTTTTCCATTTATTTGCATCATTTTCAGTTTCCTTTATCAATATTTTATAGTTCTCAGCATCTAAATCTTTTACTTCCTTGGTCATATTTTGTACCTAACCATTTTATCTTTTTGATGGGATTTTAAAAGGGATTTTTTAAAAACTTTCCCTTTCTGATTCTTCATTGATAGTGTAAATAAATGCAACAGATTTCTGCAAGTTAATATGATAACCTGCTACCTTGTTGAATTCGTTTATCAGTTCTAATAGTTTTTGTGTGGAGTCTTTATAGAATTTTCTGTGTATGGTATCATGTCATTTGCATATAAAGACAGTTTTGCCTCTTCCAATCTGGGTACTTTTTGTTTCTTTTTCTTGTTTGAGTGCTGTTCTTTGCCCATTTAAAAATTTTGTTGTTGTTGTTGTTGAGTTGTAGAAGTCCTTCATGTATTTTGGATATTAACTCCTTATCATATACATGATTTACAGTTATTTTCCCCTATTCTATAGGGGAAAATATTTCTCTATTTCTCTATTGATTGTTTCCTTCAATGCACAGAAATTTTTAAGTTTGTTGTACATTAGTCCCCCCTTTATCACAGGGATATACTCCAAGGCACCCAGTGGATGCCTGAAACTGCACATAGTACTGAACTCTATATATGCCTAATGTTTTTTTCTATACATACATACCTATCATTAGGTATAATTAATGCATTAGCCATAGTAAGGGATTAACAGTAACTAACAGTAACATAAAACGATTGTAGTATACTATAGTAAAAGTTATGTGAATGTGACTTTTTCAAAGTATCTTATTGTATGATGTGAGATGATAAAATGACTAGTGATGAGATGAAGTGAGGTGAATGATATAGGCCTTGTGAAGTATTATTAGGCCACCATTGACGTAATGATGCACTGGAAGGAGGATCATCTGCTTAGTGTGGATCATGGAGCCATGACAATATTGATTGTTGGCTGTAAGGAGCACATTATGTTAATGGTTGGGGATCCCGGACAGGACAAAGCAGGATGATGTGAGATTTCATCATGTTCCTCAGAATGATACACAGTTTAAAACTTATAAATTGTTTATTTCCATTTAATATTTTAGCATCTGGTTAACTGGAGGGGTAACTGAAACTCTGGAAAGCAAAACTGTGGATAAAGGGGTTCTTTTATAGTTCTGTTTGTCTATTTTTAAATTTCATTGCCTATGCTTTTGATATCATGTTGAACAAATCCTTGCCAATTCCAATGTTCTAAAGATTTCCCCATGTGTTTTCTTCTAGGAGTTTAATAGTTTTAAGTCTCACATATAAGTCTTTAAAACATTTTTGGGGAGTTCCCTGGCAGTTCAGCAGTTAGGACTCCATGCTTTTACTGCTATGGGCCCAGGTTCAGTCTCTGGTCAGGGAACTAATATCCTGCAAGATGCACAGCATGACCATAAATAAATAAAAATAAATACATTTTCAGCCAGATTTTGGATGTTAAGAGTCCGCCTTCATTCTTTTGAATTGTGGATATCCTCTTTCCCCAGTAGCATTTATTGAAAAGACTGTCTTTTCCCCATTGTATAGTCTTGGCACCCTTGTCAAAAATCATTTTGGCATACATACAAAAATCATTTTGGCATACATACAAAAATCATTTTGGCATACATACATACAAAAATCATTTTGGCCTCTCCTCTGTTTCATTGGTCTGTCTTTGTGCCAGTAAACCTGTAAGCCATGTGGTGTTAGACTAGAATTGGAGGTATCAATATGAACACATGGTTTCAGAGAGAGAGAGAGAATGAAAAAGAATGGGGGCATGTCAAAAGGAGAAGTAGAACTTGTTCTGAGGCACATGGGGCTTAGAGATGGGAAGGAGGGTAGAGTCAGCATTAAGATTCAAGGAAGGGGAAAGTATGCCATGAACAGGAAAATAGTTCATTTAGAGTGTTTAGGGGCCTATGAGAAGATGGTTTAGGTCATATAAAAGAGGCGTGAAATAAAAGATGTGGAGGGCCTTTTCTGTTACTCAGGAAGGTTAGGTAAATCTAGTATGGTATTAGAGAATGTTGAGGTTTTTGATGGAAACAGCCTTGAAATGTAAGTTCAAATATGCATGAGGTGTGCAGGCTGCACTGACCCTAGCAGAGGTTAGCACATGTACATCTTTTGTGATGATGTTTTGTTTACAGGCATGAGACTATATGAGTGCTTGAACAAGCAAGTTGTCAGTAGAGATGGAAAGAAAGACTGGAGAGAGGGACTGTATCAAGGAAGAATCTGGTGATTGTGAGGATGTGGCAGGTTTAAAGGTGCTTGCTGTTTAGTGCCCTGATGGCTGTGAGAATGGCACTTCATGTCATGTCCCAGACATTTCTCAGTTCAGGCCTCACCCTCACAACCACTTCCTGACTGGCATACCACCTCTATTTTTGCCCCAGATTGATATTTTAAACATGCAAATTAGGCCATGTCACTCTCATGCTTGAAACTCTTCAGGGGCTTCCCATTGTCATAAAGTCCATTCACACTCCTTGGGATAGGATCCTAAACTTTTGCCATTTCCTTCTCGCCCGTCAGCCCACTGTTCTACACACATTGAAACCAGTTTTCTAATTTTACTCTTTACATGCTTCAGTGTCTTTCGTTAATGTCTTTCCACTTTCAGGATATCCTTATCTTTCTCTGCTTCACAAACTGATTCTTATTCTTTGAGATCTAAACTCCTTAAGGAGGTCTTCCCTGATTTTTCATTTACACCCTTTAGTGGTGATGTTGTTGTTGTTTAATCAGTAAGTCCTGTGCAACTCTTGTGACCCCAAGGACTGCAGCCCACCAGGCTCCTCTGTCCATGGGATTTGTCAGGCATGGTGGTGACATAAGCCATGTATTTATGCAACTAAGTACAAATCTGTCTTCTTACTAAATTTTTGAGTTCCTTGGGGTCAGGGATAAGTCATAATAAATGCTCAACAGTAATGATAATAATAATTATACCATTTACCTGTCCAAGTGTTATATTTGGACTAACTCATTTTACATTTGTAATAATCTTATAGATAACCATTATTGTCCTCCTTCTATAGATAAGAACTCTGAGGCTTAGAAAGGTTAAGTAACTTGTTGAAAGTCATATGGTTAATAGACAGCCAAGTTCAGAGTTGAACGGGATGTTCTGGCTCTGAAGTCCATGTTCTTTGACTTCATATGTCACAGTGGCTTACCATGATATTCTTTAAGTGGTGTATTTTGATGAACTCAAAGTTTATGTTTTGATTTTTTTTAATTGGAGGATAATTGCTTTACAATGTTGTGTTGGTTTCTACCACACAATAATGTGAATCAGCCATAATCATACATATGTCCCCTCCCTCTTGAATCTCCCTCCCACTGCCCATCCCAAACCACCCCTCTAGGTTGTCACAGAGCACCAGTTGAGCTTCCTGTGTTATACAGCAACTTCCCACTAGGTATCTCTTTCACTTATGGTAATGTATATATTTCAGTGCTACTCTCAAATTGATGTAGTTAGATTTATCAGTTGTTGTCTTTATATCTTGTTTAAGGTTTGTACCCTAAGAAGCTTTTTTCTGTCCCAAAGTTAAGATGATATTCTCCTGTTTTACCTTCTGGAAGATGTGTTGTTTTTCTTTCACATTTAAGAATTAAGAAAATCACCTGGATTTTACTTTTGTGTATAGTATAAGGTAGGTTCAGGTTTCATTTTTTTTTTCATCCATATTATCCTAGCACCATTTATTGAAAGATTGTTCCTTATTGCTCTTCAGAGCCATACTTAGCACTAACCAAGTGTCTGTATTTATGGGTGGGTCTGTTTCTGGTCTGTGTTCTTCTTCATTGGTTTATTATTTATCCTTGTTCCAGTATCACATTTTCTTAATTATTATAGCTTTATAAGACTTTATATGTAATAGACTAAACCCTCTTAAATGCTTCTGTCTTTTCAAGAAGGACTTTGCTATTCTTTACCTTTTGTACCATTTTTCTTTTTTTTTTTTTTTTTTGCTGAGTCAGGCAGCTTGCAGGATCTTTGGTTCCCCATCCAGGGACTGAACCCATTCCCCTGCAGTGGAAGCACTGAATCCTAAGCACTGGCCCACCAGGGAGTTCCCTGATTTATATTTTAGAATCAGTTTGACTGATTTCCCAAAGTGCCTTTGGAATTTTAATTTGCATTGCGTTTAATCTGTAGATCCATTTGAATATTCTAATTCATAAAATGGTTTTTCCATTTATTTATGTCTTCTTTATCATAATAATGTTTTTAAAGTATAATTTTTAAGAATTTCAAATAATCTTGCATTTACAAGAAGGTTGCAAATACAGTACAAAGAACTTTGCCCTCCCAAAACTGTTTGAAGGTTGTTGTTAACTGGAAGTCCCATCGCCCCTAAATGTTTTTTTATTATATATTTATTTTCTGCAAACAAGGAAATTTTCTTGTAAACACACTATGCAACCATTAAAATCAGGAAATTAACATTGATGCATTAAAACCATCTACTCCTTCGAGTCTATTCAGGTTTTGCCAGTTGTTCCAATAATGTCCTTTATAGCAGGAGGATCTGGTTCAGAATCACAATTTGCATTTAGTTGTCACATTTTATAGTCTCCTTTAGTCTGGAACAGCTACTCAGTCTTTCCTTGAGTTTTATGACTTTGACACTTTAAAAGATTAGAGGCTAATTATTTTGTAGACTGTCCCTCTGTTTTCTCCTAATGTTTCTTCATGATGCAGATTACATATCTGGCCTGAAGATCACAGAAGTGATTCTTTGTTCTTTTCACAGGATTTCAGTTTGTTCCATAACTAATGACATTTACTTTGATCAGATGATTGAGGTGGTATTTTATCTTTTTCCTTTCTTGATATTTTGTGGGGGTGAAGCTATGCAAAATCCCATTTCTGAGCAAACCTTCAATTTATATGTATCAGTGCTAACTCATGGTTTCCTGTTTTACTCAAGGGATTATAATTCTTTACTATCATTATTTTAATGCTCAAAGTGTCCTTAATTTGGCCAGTAGGATTTTTTTTTAAGCTGACTTCTGTGTTCTGTTGACATGTTCCTATCATTCTCTGAGTATTTTCTTCTTTAACTTTCAGGCACACAAAAGATGTTCCAGGCGAGTTTTCTGTCTTCCCTGTCCCAGTCCTGGAATCAACCATTTTTCCAAGGAGCCCTAGTTCCTTGTAATGGAGAAAGATATTTAGAAATCAGTACCTGATGCTAGGTGTACTTATTGCTGATGGCTCTCATGGTGCCCAGGCCCTCTCAGAGCTAAGAAACATATGAATGTTATATACATGTGTACATACATGTGTATTCATGTACATATTTCCATATGTATTTATTTACATAAATATTAAAAACTATTAGTTCATACTGATACCTGTATTTCCAGCCTAACATTGCAGAAATCATTCTGGTTTTCTCCCTTACCGTTTTTGTAACTATCCAACAACCAGAAACCCTTTATCCTTGTTATATTTACTCATTTGATCAATCCCTCTGTATGCAGTTAGTTTCCCATCATCACCCACTTCCTTGTGTGGATGTCCCCCTCATTCCACTTGTACCAGCCTGACCCAATCCCCCTGCCCAGCGTGGACTCCATCTTGGGCTCTGACTCCCCATGCTGGACTTGTCCATTGTGTAATTTTCCTCTTCATCCTGCTGGCTTTGATACCCAATGCCAGGTTGTTTCTTGGTTTGATGTATGCCCTCCTTGTCCTTTTCAGACTCTGATGTCCTGAGCTGAATTTTCTACCCATTTGGTACAATACTTTCAACTAAAGCACAGAGCTCATGTGATTTTCCCCTTTTAATGCCCCCTTTCTCTTCCAGGGTTCAGTCTCAGATCCCATATTGCCTTTAGTTATGACAGTTCCTTACTCCTCTTATCTTTTGTGACTTTGACATTTTTGGTGAGTTTTAGTTATTTTGTAGAATGCCTCTCAGTTTGGGTTTATCTGATATTTTCTCATGATTAGAGTGAGATTATGTGTTTTTGGCAAGAATACTACAGAAGTGATGCTGTTTCCTTGTCAGTGGGTCGTATCGAGAGAGTGGTATATGATATCAAGAAATTTGTTACTGGTGATATTAATCTTGATCACTGGATTGAGGTGGTGTCTGCCAGACTTGTCCATTATAAAATTACTGATTTTCCCTTCATAGTTAATAACTATATTGGGAGAGATACTTTGAGACTCTGCTAATATCTTCTTTCTCCTCAAACTTTTGCTCACTGTTTTTAGCTATTAGTATGCCATTGGCCAGTCCTGCCTTCAGTAATTATTAATGTTGTATTTGTCTACAGGTGATTTAAACATTTCTTTCATTCATGCTATACTTATGAATTGTAACTCTTCTGAAGAAAGAACTGTGCCTTCTTCCCCATCTATTTATTCAAGTAATTTATATCAATAGTGTACTCTTAGATATTTATTTTATTCTTTGGATTATAATTCAATACTATCAGTTATTATACTACTCATATTCTTTAGGCTTTGGTTTTTGGAACTCCTTCAGTTTGGCTCCTTTCTCCTTTTGACATGCCCCCATTCTTTTTCATGCACTTCCTGTCTTTCTGTCTCCCTATCTAGAACCCTGAGTTCATAGTGATACCTCCTTTTCTATTCTTAATACCATATGGCTCATTCTATCCTTCTCATTTTCCTCATTTGTAATTTTTTTCCCTCAGACACTGAGAAACCAGGGTTGGCATTATCTACAATATATTCACTTGTTTGTAGTTACAGAATTGCTCAACTATACTCCTGTGAAAACCAGATTTATAGTACTTGTGCACTTTTTGTACAGTATTTGTGTATGGTTCTGTTTCTGTTTAGCCTTGCATTGTCTAGTTAGAATACTGTTTTCAAAGTTAGTTGGGCTTAATTTTTTCTTTTTTCTTCCTCGTACCCTTCATTGTGGTTGTCTTATTCATTTGTAATACAGTTAGGTTAATTTATTACTGTTTATATTATATTTTCCCAGGTAGCTCAGTGGTAAGGAATCTGCATGCCAATACAGGAGATGCAGGAGACATGGGCTGAATCCCTGGGTTGGGGAGATCCCCTGGAGAGGAAAATTGCAACCCACTCCAGTATTCTTGCCTGAATAATCCCATGGACAGAGGAGCCTGGTGGGCTATTGTCCATGAAGATCCCAAAGAGTTGGACATGACTGAGCACATACACAGAATTACATTGTATTTTGGGTTCCCTCTCCCCATCCTGGTTGATTTAAATTATTTATCTGGGGGGCGAATGTGAAATATTACTGTGGCTTTAAAGAGTCTGAGTATATACAAAATGATAAATTCAGAGAAGTATTGCTGCCTCTGAACCCCTACTAACTCATTCCTGTTTTTCCTGATTTCCATACTTGCCCACTGTGCTTTGCAGGTAACCAATCTCATTAGTTTATAGTTCATCCTCCTTGTATTTATTTTGCACAAACCAGCAGATGTGAGTATATTTTCTTATATCCCCTTCTTTCTTCTTTGTTTTCATTGAATAATACATCTGAAAAAGCACTCCAAATCACTCAAAAGTGATCCTCCTTGTTCTCTTTTTTACACTTGCATTGTACTCCATGGTTTATTCAAGCATCTTCCTCTATCTAAGCATTTAGGTTGTTTTACAGTATTTTGTAATTATAAACAGTGCTACAGTGATTAACCTTATTCATATGTATTTTTATCTTGTTCAATGTTGCTTGATTTTTTTCCATACTCAACCAACCTTGTATTTCTGGAATAAACTCAACTTCAATTTGACATATTAAGTTTTATAAAGAATTTTTGTATATCCTTTTTGCATTAGAAATGTTGCCTTAAATTTTTTTCTCTTATGATAGTCTTGTCAGGTTAATATCAAAGTTATTCTGACCTTAAAAGAGTTGGGGAGTGTTCTTCTTTTTCTTTTCTCTGGAATATTTTGTGTTTGATTGGCATTCTTTCTTCATAAATGTCTGACACAGTGCTCTGGTAAAACTTTCTGGGTCTGGAGTTTCCTTAATGGGATGACTTTTCAATTATTTTAATATAGAATATTTTTGATCTACCAAAAGTACACTTTTTCTGTGACCTCACCTAATAGTTACAAAACTGTTTAGATCTCACCCCCAGCTATTTTAAAAATATTTCCTCTGTCTTTGGTTTGTAGTAAATTTTGGCTGGGATGGGTCTAGCTGTGGATTTTCTTTGATTCAGCCTGCTTAGAATTCTTGTGTGTGTTAGTCACTCAGTCGTATCTGACTCTTTGTGACCCTGTGGACTGTAGCCCTCCAGGCTCTTCTGTCCATGGAATTCTCCAGGCAAGAATACTGGAGTGGGTTGCCATACCCTTCTCCAGGGAATCTTCTCCATCTAGGGATCAAACCTGGGTCTCCTACATTACAGGCAGATTCTTTTACTGTCTGAGCCACCAGGGAAGCCTGGGCTTCTGAAATCCGTGGCTTAATGTCTTTCATCTTGTTTTGAAAAATTCTTCATCAGGTAGTGCTTCTAGTCCTTTCTCTCTTTTGTCTTCTTTTGGCATTTCAATCACATGCATATTACACCCTCTTACTGTCTGTGTTGCTCTCCCTTTCGTCTATATTTTCTCTCTTTGACTCATCTTTTGTTCTGATGAGTTTCTTTTGGTCTCTCCTCCAGTTCTCTCATTGTCTCTTCAGCCGATTTAATCTGCTGTCAGACTCATTCACTGAGTTCTTAATTTTGCTTATTATTTTAATTTTGTAATTAAAATTTTGTAATTTTTTTAATTTTGTAATTTATATTTAATTATTTAAAGAACCCATATAATTTATAAAATAGTTTCTAAGGCTCTGTCAAAGTTTCCAGTCTTTTATTGAATGAATTAAAACATAGTTACTTTTCAGTTGTGGGACTGTTTGTTCAAATATCTGGAGCTCTTATTGATCTGTTTCTATCATTTGATTTCTCATTTATGTGTGGTTTTGTCTCCTTGTATACCTTTGGTTATCTTTGGTTATGTGCTAGTCATTGTATTTAAAAATTGTTTATAAAAATAATTTGGAAGCTGATATGATGTTATCTTTCTATAGAAAATATATTCATTTGCTTTTGCTAGCTGGATGTTTAGAGTCAGTAACAACTTGGGGTAGTTTTAATTTCTTTCAGGCCTCAGGATTTTGCTGGATGATCCACATGACTGAGCAACTGTTTTAATTCTGTTTTAGTCTTTTTTTTTTTTTTTTGATGTGGACCATGTTTAAAGTCTGTATCGAATTTGTTACAATATTGCTTCTGTTTTATGTTTTGGTTTTTTAGTCTCCAGGCATGTGGGATCTTAGCTCTCTAACCAGGGGTTGAACCCACACACCTTGGCATTGGAAGGTGAAGTCTTAACCAGTGGACTGCCAGAGAAGTCCCTGTTTTATTCTTAATCCCAAGGTGCAGCCCTTTGAGGTCCCAATCAAAACCTGAGCTGTTTGCCAGAGCCACCACTGTTGGTCGGCCTTGCTCTCCTGATTTTTGGCCTGACAAACATCCAACAGATGTTTTTAGAGTAGTTTTAGGTTCCCAGAAAAATTGAGCAGAAAGTACATGGAGTCCCCATATATATGTCCCCTGCTCATATATAATAACAAGTCTTTTAAGAAGTTGCTCAGTCTACAACTCCTCTTTTGAAATGTACAATGCCTCTAGGAGGACAGTGGCCCTTAAATACCAGGCTGGATGTTTGTCTTTTCCTAGATTTTGGCCTGTTAATTCTTTACTATCTTGCTATTTTCTGATGCTTTCAAAACAGTTATTTTAAATTATTTTAATTTTTCTAATTATTCCCAGTGGGAAGGTAGCCTGCAATTGTTCTCTTTGTTATAAATTGCTGCAATTAGGTTGCATATTTGAGTTGTTCTCTTTGTTATAAATTGCTGCAATTAGGTTGCATATTTGAGAAAGATAAAACCTGTTAAGGAAATGGCACAACCAAAAACCTTTTCTATTTAGCATCATGATTTAAAATTTTTGCTTCCAATTATGGAGTTGTATTGTAGATATTAAGGTTTTGCTTTTTATAAACTTTTATTCCAGCTCGTGATGCTGATGAGCGAGAGAAGTGGATCCATGCCTTAGAAGAAACTATTCTTCGACATACTCTTCAGCTTCAAGTAAGAATCTTTACATGGCTTCTGGATAGTTCACTAGGTTTTTTTGTTTGTTTTCTGTTTTTGTTTTTTTTTTAAATAGCTAATAGGACGTAATGGAAACTTTTAATTTCTGAGTTGTTTATTTTTGCCTTTACAGTATTATAATATATATAAAGTTATAGTCATTTTCTTCTGCTTAAAATACTGATTTTTGTCTAGAAACAAAACAGTACAAGGCAATGTTGAAACTGAAATGCTGTGTTAGAATTAAAATGTGCCAGGCTCATTTTTTAAATTTAATATGTAAGTTGGTTATTGGTATAGCCAAATTATATAATAATGCATGATAATAGATAAAGTGCTGAGAAGTTGACCTACTTTTCTTTTTGTAAGATTTGGCAGTTACTGTTGTGGGTAGTACTCTTAGGGGTGAAAGTGAAAGAAAAAAATCCAAACTTGGTTTAAGGAAAAAACACATCTAACTTGGGTGTGGTTTGAAGTAGGCATTTAAATAATGCCATGAGGACCCAGATCCCCATCTCTGTTTCTCTGTCTAAGTTATTCTGGGTTGACTTCATTTTTAGATAGATTCTCCCTTTGTGGTAGTAAAATGGAAGCAGCAATTTCAGCCTCCCGTCGGTGGAACTCCAGATCCATAGGAGGCTGTTGTTCTTTCTGGATTAAGAGTATTAGTGCTGATACCTTAGCTTCAGTCACTTTCCCAGTCCTAACCAGTCATAATTTCACAGTCATATGTTCCACCTCTTGGTAATAGGATTTACCTCTACATCAGAAACATGTAGCAGTTAGGGGAGAAGGTGGTCCTCGCTGTCCCCAGGCAGAGTCAGAATGGGGGAAAAAAGATGCTAGGTGACAAAAACAATAAATGTCTAATCTACCATACTAAAGATGGTTTTCAGTGTTTGTTCTCCATTGAAAGAGGTTATATTGTAGTATATATAGAGGATTTTGTTTTGATTATTTGGATTTATAGGACTGAATCATAGAAAACTGATGTTTTGTAATCCTTTGTCTACTTAATTTGTCCTATATCAGGAATGGGGGCTTCCCAGGGGGTGCTGGTGGTAAAGAACCCACCTACCAATGCAGGAGATATAAGAGACATGGGTTTGATCCCTGGGTTGGGAAGATCCCCTAGAGGAGGGCACGGCAATCCACTCCAGTATTCTTGCCTGGAGAATCCCATGGACAGAGGAGCATGGAGGGCTATGGTCCATGGGGTTGCAAAGAGTCAGACACGACAGAAGCAACTTAAGCAAGCATGCACATACCAGGAATTGGCTTACTTAGACCAGTTAGTTTAGGACATCCCAGGTCTTATAAGACAGCGAACTTCCCATCACTTTGAAAGTTGTTCAAATAGATGATTTAAAATAATATGTGAGGATATGGCTATTAAGAAACTGTAGGAAATGAATATGGAGTTGAAATCAGAGCTCTCTAAAGTTACTCTGTGAGTGAGCTATACTTTTTAAAAGCAACTTTATAAGCACATCTGGCTTGGGTGTACTATGAAGAAATTCTATGAATTCCTTCATAAATTTCTTTTCAAGTTCAGTTCAGTTCAGTCCTCAGTCGTGTCTGACTCTTTGTGAACCCATGAACTGCAGCATGCCAGGCCTCCCTGTCCATCACCAACACCAAGAGTTCACCCAAACTCATGTCCATTGAGTTGGTGATGCCATCCAACCATCTCATCCTCTGTCATCCCCTTCTCCTCATGCCCTCAATATTTCCCAGCATCAGGGTCTTTTCAAATGAGTCAGTACTTCGCATCAGGTGGCCAAAGTATTGGAGTTTCAGCTTCAACATCAGACCTTTGAAAAAACACCCATGACTTATTTCCTTTAGGATGGACTGGTTGGATCTCCTTGCTGTTCAAGGGACTCTCAAGAGTCTTCTGCAATACCACAGTTCAAAAGCATCGATTCTTCGGTGCTCAGCTTTCTTTATAGTTCAACTATCACATCCATACATGACTACTGGAGAAACTGTAGCCTTGACTAGACGGACCTTTGTTGGCAAAGTAATGTCTCTGCTTTTGAATATGCTGTCTAGCTTGGTCATAACTTTCCTTCCAATGAGTAAGCATCTTTAAATTTCATGGCTGCAATCACCATCTGCAGTGATTTTGGAGCCCCAAAAAATAAAGTCAGCCACTATTTTCATTTCTTCCCCATCTGTTTCCCATGAAGTGATGGGATCAGATGCCATGATCTTAGTTTTCCGAATGTTGAGCTTTAAGCCAACTTTTTCACTCTCCTCTTTCATTTTCATCAAGAGGTTCTTTAGTTCTTCTTCACTTTCTGCCATAAGGGTGGTGTCACCTGCATATCTGAGGTTATTGATATTTCTCCCAGCAACCTTGATTCCAGCTTGTGCTTCTTCCAGCCCAGCATTTCTCATGATGTACTCTGCATAGAAGTTAAATAAGCAGAGTGACAATATACAGCCTTGATGTACTCCTTTTCTTACTTGGAACCAGCCTGTTGTTCCATGTCCAGTTCTAACTGTTGCTTCCTGACCTGCATACAGGTTTCTCAAGAGGCAGATCAGGTGGTCTGGTATTCTCATCTCTTTCAGAATTTTCCACAGTTTATTGTGATCCACACAGTCAAAGGCTTTGGCATAGTCAATAAAGCAGAAATAGATGTTTTTCTGGAACTCTCTTGCTTTTTCTATGATCCAGAGTATGTTGGCAATTTGATCTCTGGTTCCTCTGCCTTTTCTAAAACCAGCTTGAACACCTGAAAGTTCATGGTTCATGTATTGCTGAAGCCTGGCTTGGAGAATTTCAAGCATTACTTTCCTAGCATGTGAGATGAGTGCAATTGTGTTGTAGTTTGAGCATTCTTCGGCATTGCCATTTTTGGGATTGGAACGAAAACTGACCTTTTCCAGTCCTGTGGCCACTGCTGCATTTTTCAAATTTGCTGGCATATTGAGTGCAGCACTTTCACAACATCATCTTTTAGAATTTGAAATACCTCAGTTGGAATTCCATCACCTCCACTAGCTTTGTTCGTAGTGATGCTTCCTAAGGCCCACTTGACTTCACATTCCAGGATGTCTGGCTCAAGGTGAGTGATCACACCATTGTGATTATCTGGGTCGTGAAGCTTTTTTTTTTGTACAGTTCCTCTGTGTATTCTTGCCACCTCGTCTTAATATCTTCTGCTTCTGTTAGGTCCATACCATTTCTGTTCTTTATTGAGTCCATCTTTGCATATAATGTTCCCTAGATATCTCCTATTTTCTTGAAGAGATCTCTAGACTTTCCCATTCTGTTGTTTTCCTCTGTTTGCATTGATTGCTGAGGAAGGCTTTCTTATCTCTCCTTGCTATTCTTTGGAACTCTGCATTCAAATGGGTATATCTTTCCTTTTCTCCTTTGCTTTTCTCTTCTCTTCCTTTCACAGCTATTTGGTTTTTTTTTTTTTTAATTTTATTTTATTTTTAAACTTTACATAACTGTATTAGTTTTGCCAAATATCAAAATGAATCCACCACAGGTATACATGTGTTCCCCATCCTGAACCCTCCTCCCTCCTCCCTCCCCATTTGTAAGGCCTTCTCAGACAGCCATTTTGCCTTTTTACACTTCTTTTTCTTGGGGATGGTCTTGATCCCTGTCTCCTGTACAGTGTCATGAACCTCTGTCCATAGTTCATCAGGCACTCTATCAGATCTAGTCCCTCAAATCTATTTATCACTTCCATTGTATAATCATAAGGGATTTGATTTAGGTCATACCTAAATGGTCTAGTGTTTTCCCTACTGTCTTCAATTTAAGTCTGAATTTGGCAATAAGGAGTTCATGATCTGAGCCACAGTCAGCTCCTGGTCTTGTTTTTGCTGACTGTATAGAGCTTCTCCATCTTTGGCTGCAAAGAATATAATCAATCTGATTTCGGTATTGACCATCTGGTGATGTCCATGTGTAGAGTCTTCTCTTGTGTTGTTGGAAGAGGGTGTTTTATATGATCAGTGTGTTCTCTTGGCAAAACTCTGTTAGCCTTTGCCCTGCTTCATTCTGTCCTCCAAGGCCAAATATGCCTGTTACTCCAGGTGTTTCTTGACTTCCTACTTTTGCATTCGCGTCCCCTGTAATGAAAAGGACATCTTTTTGGGGTGTTAGTTCTAGAAGGTCTTGTAGGTCTTTATAGAACAGTTCAAGTTCAGCTTCTTCAGCTTTACTGGTCGGGGCATAGACTTGGATTAATGTAATATTGAATGATTTGCCTTGGAAACGAACAGAGATCATTCTGTCGTTTTTGAGATTGCATCTAAGTACTGCATTTCGGACTCTTTTGTTGACTATGATGGCTACTCCATTTCTTCTAAAGTACTCCTGCCCATAGTAGTAGATATAATGGTCATCTGAGTTTTCAATTTAGACAGTTGTATAAATGAGTAGCATCGTTTTAGGAAATTTATGATCCAATAAAAAGACAAGTATTTTAGGAATCAGATTAGACTGTAAGTGGCAGATAATATTCCCTCCACAGTTGGTTAGACTGATATTCAAGTCTCTGTGTGATCTATTTTCTTCTAGACACTTCTATAAACCTACTAGAGTGCTGCCCCTACATAAATCTACTAAAGTGCTGCTGCTTACTTGCTTTCCTCTGAACCCATCTTTTCATTTCTGATCTCTACATTCCTATATGTGATATTCTGTCTGCCTGTAATACCATCTCCCTCCACTCTGCCTCTGTGTTCTGCCTCTTTCTTCAAAGTCCACTTCAGAACTGACCTCTTCTGTGGAGCCTCTCCCAACCAACCCCTCCTCCCTCAGCCACCAAACTCAGTGATCTCTTCTTTGAATGTCATACTTATTGCATGGTTTACTGAGTTCTTATGATATTCTTCTTGTTATCCTTTAAGTATATATAATTCCCACCTCATCAGATATGATGCAGACTCCTTAAGGTACCTACTTTTATCCAATTTTGGAATACATGAGCTTTTACTAAGAAGAGCGCTTACCTGTCTTTTGGAATAACAAAATGAAAGGGATAACTTTGGGAAGTCTTAAATACTGATATTTAAATACATGAATGTAATAATTTATTTATATATTTTTTCTAAAGTTAATACACACAGGAAATAGGACATTTAGAGATATGTAATTAAATGTTAATTATTCTGGCAAAAAAGGTAAAGAGATTCTTTCCAAAGATGGTGAAGTATGGTGAAAGACTTGACTTTGGAGGCATAATGACTTGGTTTCTGCATCACTCTGAGTTCCAGTGTCCTCATGTATAAAAAGAGGATAATAAAACCTATTCTTCAGTGCTGTTTTGATTATTAAATGAGCTAAATGCAAATTTATTGAAATAATGCCTGGCTATAGTAAGAAGTTGGTAAAAAACAAAAAAAAACTTCCCACGTGGCTTAGTGGTAAAGAATCCGCCAGCCAATGTAAGAGATGCAGGTTCGATCCCTGGGTCAGGAAGATCCCCTGAAGAAGGAACTGGCAACCAACTCCAGTATTCTTGCCTGGGAAATCCCATGGACAGAGGAACTTCATGGGCCACAGTCCATGGGGTTGTAAAAAAGTTGGACACAACTTAGTGACTAAAAAACGGAAATAATTTTTAAGCGATTACTAATACTCAACTTTCAAACCTCAGCAGCTCAGACTATAATGCTGTCATTAACAGAAACAGAAAAACTGGATGAAGACATGGGTTTGAGGAGAAAGAGTTGATAAGCAATTTTAGTCTTGCCGAGGTTGAATTTCAGGGAGACATCCAACTGTCAAAATCCACAAGGAAAGAATATAGGACAAAAGCTACAGCTGCTTTTACCATTCCCCCCCCCCCAGTACTTGGCATTCTAAATGGTGCTTGATAAATGTTAATTAAAGAAAGAATTGATGAAGGAATTAATGAATAAACACATGATGTATAGACTGCTTTTACATTGCTGTGTATCATATTCTTTGAGATGTCTAACATATTGTTACACCTCCATGAGTTAGGGACTCATGAAGTGCTCGTCCAAATGGGTGTTGGAGAAGGTATTTATATGTCTTCCTTTTTCAGTGAACTTTAATTTAGCTATTAAATTATACTGCTGTGGCCTTGTCATTACTAAAAGCTTCACTATCTCCAAAATACTGAATTTAAAAGTGTTTTCTATTTGTCCACAGTTTTCTTACTTCATCCCCTTCTAGCACTTTACTTCTTCTGGACTTTTCTTCTCTCATTTTGGTCTGAGCTCTACTTCTCCATTTTTCCTGGCCATTTCACACCTTCCTAGTTTTGCTTATCTCACTCTCCCATGTAGATATGATGGTCTGTTTCTTCAACGTAGATTTTGGTATTACCCTTAAAATCTCTTGTCCCTGGATATTTTGCACTGTTAAAACAGCTGTGAAAAGAAGAGAAGCAAAAGGCAAAGGAGAAAAGGAAAGACATACCCATTTGAATGCAGAGTTCCAAAGAATAGCAAGGAGAGAGAAGAAAGGCTTCCTCAGTGATCAATGAAAAGAAATAGAGGAAAACAGTAGAATGGGAAACACTAGAGATCTCTTCAAGAAAATTAGAGATATCAAGGGAACATTTCATGCAAAGAGGGGCACAATAAAGAACAGAAATGGTATGGACCTAACAGAAGCAGAAGATATTAAGAGGTGGCAAGAATACATGGAAGAAGTGGACAAAAAAAGATCTTCATGACCCAGATAATCATGATAGTGTGATCATTCACCTAGAGCCAGACATCCTGGAATGTGAAGTCAAGTGGGCCTTAGAAAGCATCACCACAAACAAAGCTAGTGGAGGTGATGGAATTCCAACTGAGGTATTTCAAATCCTAAAAGATGATGTTGTGAAAGTGCTGCACTCAATATGCCAGCAAATTTGGAAGACTCGGCAGTGGCCACAGGACTGGAAAAGGTCAGTTTTCTTTCCAATCCCAAAGAAAGGCAATGCCAAAGAATGCTCAAACTACTGCACAATTGCACTCATCTTACATGCTAGCAAACTAATGCTCAAAATTCTCCAAGCCAGGCTTCAGCAATACGTGAACCATGAACCTCCAGATGTTCAAACTGTATTTAGAAAAGGCAGAGGAACCAGAGATCAAATTGCCAACATCCGTTGGATCATCGAAAAAGTGAGAGTCCCAGAAAAACATCTATTTCTGCTTTATTGACTATGCCTAAGCCTTTGACTGTGTGGATCACATCAAACTGTGGAAAATTCTGAAAGAGATGGGAATACCAGACCACCTGACCTGCTTCCTGAGAAATCTGTATGCAGGTCAGGAAGCAACAGGACATGGAACAACAGACTGGTTCCAAATAGGAAAAGGAGTACGTCAAGGCTGTATATTGTCACCCTGCTTATTTAACTTCTATGCAGAGTACATCATGAGAAATGCTGGACTGAATGAAACATAAGGTGGAATCAAGATTGCCGGGAGAAATATCAGTAACCTCAGATATGCAGATGACACCACCCTTATGGCAGAAAAGTGAAGAAGAGAAGAGCCTTCTTCGTGAAGGCTCTTGATGAAAGTGCCTTCAAAGAGCCTCTTGATTAAAGTGAAAGAGGAGAGTGAAAAAGTAGGCTTAAAGCACAACATTGAGAAAACTAAGATCATGGCATCCGGTCCCATCACTTCATGGCAAATAGAGGGGGAAATAATGGAAACAGTGACATTTTAATTTGGGGGCCTTCAAACTTACTGCAGATGGTGACTGCAGCTGTGAAATTTTAAAAGACGCTTGCTCCTTGGAAGAATAGTTACAACCAACCTAGATAGCATATTCAAAATCAGAGACATTACTTTGCCAACAAAGGTCCGTTTAGTCAAAGCTATGGTTTTTCCAGTAGTCATGTATGGATTTGAGAGTTGAACTATAAAGAAAACTGAGCACCGAAAAATTGATGCTTTTGAACTGTGGTGTTAGAGAACACTCTTGGAGAGTCCCTTGGACTGCAAGGAGATCCAACCAGTCCATCCTAAGGGAAATCAGTCCTGAATATTCATTGGAAGGACTGATGCAGAAGCTGAAACTCCAATACTTTGGCCACCTGATGCGAAGAACTGACCTATTTGAATAGACCCTGATGCTGGGAAGGATTGAGGGCAGAAGGAGAAGGGGACAACAGAGGATGAGATGGTTGGATGGCATCACCAACTGGATGGACATGAGTTTGAGTAAACTCCAGGAGTTGGTGATGAGCAGGGAGCCCAGTCATGCTGTAGTACATGGGGTCGCAAAGAGTCGAAGACGACTGAGCGACTGAACTGAAGTGATGCCATTCTGATTTCTATTCCCCAGTGCCCCCAGCTGTTATATTTCTCTGCTTCTATTTGGAGGTCACAAAATCAGGATGGCTTTATCTGTCACTTTAAATTTTGTCTAACTTTAATCAAATTTCTATAAATATTTGTCGTTTTATTCATTTCTTTTTGATTGCCAGTTAAATTCCCACAGTGGGTCTTTTTAAAATTACTGTTTAGTATCTAATATAGTCCACTCCCTTCTTATAGAAAAGATCTCACTACTTCTTCAATAGTTATAAGTGACTGCACCTAATTTTTTCTTTCTATGCTTTGCATGTTTCAAAGCAAAAAAATATTCTCTCTTTCAAGTTAATAATATCCCCATAATCTTGACTACATGATAGTTCCTTTAGACTATGACCTTATTTACCCTCCAGCAGTCCCCACTATTTCCATGAATTCAGTTGAAACTTCTGTGTAGATGACTTTCTTCCCTTCCCCCATCTTTATATCTCTTTTGCTGTTTAGCTTCTCCCTTAAGTCCTCAATTCTTTCCTCGTGGATTTTGCCTAGTAGATATCTTCTGAAATTCAACCTCAACAAGGCTAAAAGTGTCTTATCAGCTCTTTTCTCCTCAAATCCATCTCTTTATCCATTTTTTATGTTTCTTAATATCCACATTATAGTCCGATCCATTGAGGTTTGAAAGTTGAGGTTTTTTCAGGTAATAACTTCTAACTTGCCAAGCCTGGGGACTTTTTTTCTTCTTTTTTTCCTCTCCTCTCTTTTTAATAGAATTACTTACACTCCTGTGCTCACGTTGACTATCATTTTTCTTACATCTGACTAACTCTGTTTCTAGTGCCCTCCTAATATTCCTGAATCTATTCCTTTCTTCATCCTATGAACTGAACATCTGTAATTAATGATCTTAAGGCCTCCGTAACTGTGAGAAACCTTTAGTGGTTTGCATTTGCCTGTAGAATGAAATGAAAATTCTTTTTAAGGGATTTCACTATCTGTTCGATTATATCCCACCCTAAATTTCTACCGCCTGTCCCTGCATGTACTTGATGCTCTATGTAGAAATCATCCCTGGTTCCATTCTGTGTAATCTGTCTTTTAAACCTCTTTTAAACTACCTGATCTTTAGAAAGTGAAAGTGAAAGTCGCTCAATTGTGTCAGACTCTTTGTGACTCATGGACTGTACAATCTGTGGAATTCTCCAGGCCAGAATACTGGAGTATCTTTTCCCTTCTCCTTAAAGGTATATATAAAACCTTAATAAAGTAGTTGTGCTAAGGTATTATCATATCTCCAACATATTATTACTTTTGAGATGGTGGAGTGGGTTGCCATTGCCTTCTCCAGTGCATGAAAGTGAAAAGTAAAAGTGAAGTCACTCAGTTGTGTCCAACTCCTAGTGACCCCATGGACTGCAGCCCACCAGGCTCCTCCGTCCATGGGATTTGCCAGGCAAGAGTACTGGAGTGGGTTGCCATTGCCTTCTCCTTTGAGATGGAAGGTATTCATAAATATTTATTCTGTTTTTCCTTCCATTCTGATTAATGAAAATTCATCTGGAGGATCCCTTGTAGCTTCTCTCTTTCCTTCTATCTTTCCTTTGTTCTTTTCTTTTAGTATTGTTCCTGTTGTTTTGTGGGTAACTGTGATTTACAATTAGGATAGTCTGAGGATGGAAGAAGACAACTGAAGCCTCTCTCCTTTCGACACCTATGTTGAATTTCCAATAGTTACTCTAAACTTGTATTTAGGTTGTGGTATCTTTTCATGTATTTGCAGCCAACTTCACTCCTTGAGAGAGGCCGGAGGGGCTGCTAAGCTTCTTAATTCCATCTTTTTAGCCGGTTAAGAGGCATTTAGTAGACATCTGATGACACTAATTAATGAAAGCAAGCATTTCAATTCTTTATTTACCCTTGTAAGCTTTAGTACCGACTAAATGCTGAGAGATTCCTAAGCAAATGATTGATCATGGAATAAGATTTAAGATGTTATATCCTGTATGTTTTGCAGTATCTATCCTAATTTATGTAATGTATTATGAATTATAGCAACAGGTCTGGATATCATACAGTTTTAAAAGTTTTACTTGAGTAAATGGACCCATTAAAAAAAAAAAACTTTTGCAAGAAAAAACTCTTGAACCCCAGTGTTTAAAATAAAATATCATAGTTTTATTTAATGTGGGCAAGCGTAAATCTATATCAACTTATTAAGTTTAAAATCTTACAGAAGTAACCATGCATTTAAATGAAAATTGCAAGTTAAATACAAATAAAACACAAAGCAATAAAATCTAAATTAACGTTAAGTTAATGTGCTGAATGATACTGCCTTGCTTAAAGTGGTTCACTACTTTGAACATGAATATGATACTGTAAGGAATAGATTCTTTTTCAATTTGGCATGCATACACTATTGTGTGGAATGTGATAACTGTAATCTCTCCACATTTCTGTGTTCTGACTACTGGAAAACCTTCATTTGCACAGCATGTGTCATGAGGTCTTTGACTTTGACTTCACACTTATGTCATTTTCATGGTCAAGGCTCTTCTATGGCAAATGATAGTTTTTGGTACCAACTTGATGATACTTGGCAATGAAGTAACTTGTTAGCACTTGAATTTGATGTTGTTACTGCTGATTCAGTGTGTGGTTATACTAATTTTTATAGGTTATCAGAAACTAAAACACAGAAGATTGAGATATAGAGACTTGTTTAGACCCCAATTTGAATACACTAATGTAGATGTTTGAATAGTATAAGACCTTTATAGGTTTTCTGGTGGCTCATTGGTAAAGAATCCCTGCAATGCAGGAGACCTGGGTTTGATCCCTGGGTCAGGAAGATCTCCTGGAAAAGGGAATGGCTACCCACTTCATTATTCTTGCTTGGAGAATTTAGTGGACAGAGGAACCTGGTGGGCTACAGTTCGTGGCATAACAAAGAGTTGGACACGACTGAGCGACTTAACACTTTTAACTTTTCATAGATCTTTAAGTTTTTGGCTTCTATGCTATAAATGAGTTGATATTTTTAAAAATTTTATACTGAATGGTTTCTGTGATTATAATTTGAGTCATGAAATTGGCTATACTTGTCCTTGTCTGTGTAAGTTTCTGTAGGCCACTGTAGACTGTATCTTAGGTGGTTATCAAATTGGAATTTCATTGCTACTGACTTGTAATCTTTTAATTTTTGCCCTTTCCTATTTGTTCACTATATATTGGCTTTGATCTCAAGTCTGTAGAGAAAAAGGACATGATATCTATAAGAATATGGCTGAGGGGAATAGTGAGGGCTGGTAGAAATCTCACCAGAAATGCTATTGAATCTGTAAGTAAAACATCATTTTATATATAAAAGAGATGTGATAGAATTCAGATTGCAATTTGTTATTGAGGCCAGAAAAACAATAGAACCATTCTGAAGCATTTTTTCAAACCTAGATACTTTGGTATGATAATTATATACATACATGCTAATTTAGTATTTAAGATGCAATTTAGGATAGTTGAACTAATTATTAGTATTAGTTAGCTTGAGTCTACCCTCTTTTCTATAATAGCTATGTGTCTAGTTGGGTAGTTAAGATTAGTAGAAATCTCCTGAGTATTTTTCTTTTTTAAAATATTAAAAAATTTTTTTATTTATTATCTTTGACTGTGCTGGTCTTCATTGCTGCACAGACTTTTCTCTAGTTGCAACAATTGGGGGCTGCTTTCTAGTTACGGTGTTCGGGCTTTTCATTGTGGTGGCTTCTCTTATTATGGAGCACTGGCTCTAGAGCGTATGGGCTTCAGTGGTTGTGGCTGTAGAGCACAGGCTCAATAATTGTGGCACATGGGCTACGTTCTGTGACCTCTGGGATCCTCCTGAACCAGGGATCAAACCCATGTCTCCTGCATTGGCAGGCAGATTCTTTACCACTAGCCACTAGGGAAGCCCTTGTGTATTTTTCTTGAGTGTTAAGCTATTTTACTGAAGATTAGCTTTTGGAACATCTATTTCGATTTCTTAGTATAAAATACTGACCACATGAACATAATAACTATCACTGTACATTTCCCTTGGCCTAATTAGATTTTATTTTTGTGTCATGTAGAAAAATACATCTGTTTTGTTTTTCTCCCTTGAAGCCCTTTGTTTCCCAAAGGAAATGATTGCAATATAGATATGTCACTTTTTCCACAGGTAAAATGGTATGTAGAGGTAGCCAGGTACTTGGGGCTCCTACAACAAAGGAAAATTCCTCTAAGGAATGTTGCCAACATTGTTGCTGTTACTGAGGGTAGAGGAATTTCTGGCTCCTAAATTGGAATTTAGGATTCAAGGATTCATTTTTTAATAATAAACTTTGTTGTAATAGTGGTGGCCCATCTTATCTTGAACTCTTGGGAAACAACTAAAAACAAACGGTCCAGTTATTGTAGATGCTAAAGATTGTTCCTTTAAGTGCCAGAAATTTATTTTAATTGTGGTTTTATGAAAATCTTTTAGAACTTATATTTTACTGCCTTCTCTTTATAGAAATAAAGTTTAAAAATGAAAAAAAAAGCTCAATTCAGAACATACAGAGAATACAGAAAAGTTATTTATTTCATAAATATTTATCAGACAATGTGTTCAGTGCACTGTATTAGTTGTGGAGGATGTAATTGTGAATAAATGACATACTGTCCTTGTCTTTACTGAGCTCAGTCTGGTATAAAAAAGAAAATATAAATCATGAGAATTGAATTTTTAAAAAACTATAATAATGTCATAAGTCATGCTTCCAAAAATGTTTTAGCTTATATATTAATAGAAGTATGTAAAATAAAAGCAATAGTTTTTCTTACACCCTTTCTTTAGAGAAAAAACATGGAGTTCCAACTTGTTAATGTCCTAATTCTCATGTAAAGTTAGTATGCCTAAAAGCCTGGAGCATTTAAAGTGAAGAGCAATCACAGAATACAGAGACATTTTATCCATCTTGTGGCAGGAAGCTCTGTCTGTACTTTTAACCAATTTTGGCAACTCACATGGTTTTAGTGGAATCAGAACTTTCAGAAAAGTTAAGTGGCCAGTGTAGAATTTAGCTATAAAAATAGGGGCAATAGCACCTTTCTCCTATAATTTAAAAAGTGAATGGTACTAAAAGGCTCATATAGAAAAACATTGTCCTTCTATTGCAGGAAGGGGGATCCCTTCCAGGGCCCGAAACTGGTCTCTTGTCTAACACTTGGAAATGAATTGTCCGAGGAGACACATCTGCTGACAAAGCAAGAGATTTTATTGGGAAAGGGTACCCGGGTGGAGAGCGGTAGGGTAAGGAACCCCAGGAGAACAGCTCTGTCACATGGCTTGCAGTCTTGGGTTTTATGGTGATGGTAGTTTCTGGGTTGTCTTTAGCCAATCATTCTGACTCAGAGTCCTTCCTGGTGGCGCATGCCTTGTTCAGCCAAGATGAATGCCAGAGAGAAGGATTCTGGGAAGTGGTCAGACTTGTGGTTTCTCCTTTTGACCTTTCCTGAACTCTTCCAGTTGGTGGAGGCTTATTAGTTCCCTGTTCCTTACCAGGACCTCCTGTTGTAAAACAACTCATGCAAATGGTTACTATGGTGCCTGGGCAGTTTCAATCAGTGTGCTTCCCCTAACACTTCTGCCCCTCTGCTTTCTCTGTTCTGCTTGTTAGACTACCCATTTTCAACCTTTTTTGCTGTTTATACTGCTATTTTTGTAATGTACCTAGCATTTCATTCATTCAGTAGACATTTATTAAGCACCTAGTACATGCCAGTCTCTGTGTGAGAAGATACTAAAGATACAGGGATGATTAGGGCAGTATACTATCAAGAGCCACTGTGGGGTTGTTTAGAGGGTATTCATTCCTAAATCTGAACCAAAGATTTTTTTGTTTGATGATGCATTGAGACCATCTTATCTGTCTCCTATGAAACCTATATGTGGGTCAAGAAGCAACAGTTAGAATCCTGTATGGAACAACTGACTGGTTCAGGATTGGGAAAGGAGTACAACAAGGCTGTTTATTGTCGCCCGGTTTATTTAACTTATATGCAGAGTACATCATGTGAAATGCCAGACTTGATTAGTTATAAATTGGAATCAAGATTGCGGATATCAACAACCTCAGATAATGTGGATGATACCACTCTAATAGCAGAAAGTGAAAAGGAACTAGAGAGCCTCTTGATGAGGGGTGAAGGAGGAAAGTGAAAAAGCTGGCTTAAAACTCAATATAGAAAAACTAAGATCATGGCATCCGGTCCCATCACTTCGCAAATAGAAGGGGAAAAGGTGGCAGCAGTGACAGATTTCATTTTCTTGGTCTCTAAAATCTGGTGGATGGTGACTGCAGCCATGAAATTAGAGGATGATTGCTTCTTGGCAAGAAAGCTATGACAAACCTAGACAGTGTGCTAAAAAGCAAAGACATCACCTTACTTACAAAAGTCCATATAGTCAAAGCTATGGTCTTTCCAGTTGTCATGTACGGATGTGAGAACTGGACACACAAAGAAGGCAGAGTGCCGAAGAATTAATGCTTTAAAACTGTGGTGCTGGAGAAGACTATTGAGAGTCCCTTGGACAGCAAGGAGATCAAACTAGTGAATCTTAAAGGAAATCAGCCCTGAATACTCTTTGGAAAGACTGATGCTAAAGCTGAAGCTCCGGTACTTTGGCCACCTGATGCTAACAGCTGACTCATTGGAAAAGACCCTGATGCTGGGAAAGATTGAAGGCAGAAGAGGAGGGTGACAGAGGATAAGATGGCTGGATAGCATCACTGATTCAGTGGATATGAACTTGGGCAAACTCCAGAAGATGGTGAGGGACAGGGTAGCCTGGCATGTTACAGTTCGTGGGGTGGGTGAAACATCAGACATGACTTGGCGACTGAACAACAGCATTGCCATTATACCAGTCTTAGACACTGAAGTCTATCAAAAATAAACAAACCCAATTTATAATTGGGTCCACTAAATTTATACTAGGATTTAATTTTTATAGTACACTGTCAAAAATGATAGTGCTTTAGATTTTGAAGTTCTTGACTCTTTGATGATGATAATGATGGTGGTGGTGGTGATAGAAGATTTGGAGGACACAGACACGATCTGATACTTTGGTATATACTGTTAAATGCAAAGTCTTTAATGACCCTATGGATCTTTCTGTCTTGTTGGGGAGATAATAAGAACACATGAAAAGCACATGAAAGAACTGGTAAGCAAGAATTACATAAATTAATAGTTTGTCTCTTATAGGGTCAAATAGTGTAATTTATAAACAGATTTAGAGATATAGGCTTTTTTTTTTGCCTTGACCTGGAGAACTGTTTGATCAGCCAGTATTGAATTAAAGTCCTTTGAGCTTCTCTGGCACAAAATTAACTGCTAGAAAAGCAGATATGAAAGGAAAAAAATGTAAAGGGTATTAGTGAAGGTTGTTAGACACTGACCTTAACCTTGTCCCTCTGGCAAAATTAATGTATTTTTATCCATCACTGCTTATAGTTTTATTGATGTTTATCATTTTTCAGACTGTTAACAGAGGAACTTCATTATTGAGCACCCAATATGTGCCAGGCATTTGGCTAAATATTGAGGCTATGATGAACAAAATCGGATAGATCCTTACCTCTTTACCTCTTACAGTCTAGTGATGAACGTAAACATTAAATAAAGAATTATGCAAATAGAAAACAGAGCCATGGTTGGCAGGATTGACTGCTTGAGGGGCACAAGGGAAATTTTGGGATAATGGAAATGTTCTATGTCTTAATTGTGGTGGTCGCTGCATTTGTGCATATGTTTATCAAAATACATTGAACTCTGTACATCTAAAAAGGATACATTTAATGTTATGTAAATTGTAACAGTATGTTTGTTTAAAAAATACTCAAATACATGTAAAATTATAGCCGTAATAAGTTTTACAAAGGAGTGTTGCATGGGCTATGAGAATGTAAAATAGAAAGAATTCACATAGGCAGAGAGGAAATGATAAGTAGAAGTAAATGAAGGATGGGGATTGGTTTCATGGGGACAGTGTAAAAGGCAGAAATAACCACAAGGCCCACGTGCCAAGTCCCTGAGGTTAGAAGATCCATGGCAAATTGAAAGAACTTGAAAAAGGCCATTGTGTGGAGTGCAGAAAATGAGGGAGTAGGTGTAAGACGGAGTTATGGACAGGTAGGGCTAAACCTTGCACACTATTGATGAATACTCCGTTGTATTCATCAATACAACGTATTCATCAATACAATATGTTGTATTCAGGGTAAGCAGTTGAAGTTCTTTAATGGGGTCAGGTTGGGAACGCTGGGCCGGAGGAAGCACAAGCTGGAGTCAAGGTTGCCGGGAGAAATATCAATAACTTCAGATATGCAGATGACACCACCCTTATGGTAGAAAGTGAAGAACTAAAGAGCCTCTTGATGAAAGTGAAAGAGGAGAGTGAAAAAGTTGGCTTAAAGCGCAACATTCAGAAAACGAAGATCATGGCATCTGGTCCTATCACTTCATGGCAAATAGATGGGGAAACAGTGGAAGACTTTATTTTGGGGGCTCCAGAATCACTGCAGATGGTGACTGCAGCCATGAAATTAAGATGCTTACTTCTTGGAAGTAAAGTTATGACCAACCTAGACAGCATATTCAAAAGCAGAGACGTTACTTTGCCAACAAAGGTCCGTCTAGTCAAAGCTATGGTTTTTGCAGTAGTCATGTATGGACGTGAGAGTTGGAATATAAAGAAAGCTGACGCCAAAGAATGGATGCTTTTGAACTGTGGTGTTGGAGAAGACTCTTGAGAGTCCCTTGGACTGCAGGGAGATCAAACCAGTCAATCCTAAAGGAAATCAGTCCTCAACAGTCATTGGAAGGACTGATGCTGAAGCTCCAGTACTTTGGCCACCTGATGCGAAGAACTGATTCGCTGGGAAAGACTGAAGGCCAGAGGAGAAAGGGATGACAGAGGATGAGATGGTTGGATGGCATCACTGACTGGATGGACATGAGTTTGAGTAAGCTCTAGGAGTTGGTGATGGGCAGGGAATCCTGGCGTGAAGTCCATGGAGTCGCAGAATCGTACAGGACTGAGCACCGGAACTGAAATAACCATAATGAAAAAATAGTAAGAGCAGAAGGCAGTTGCCCTCCAGATCAGTAACTCAGTAATTTATTCGTGTCTGTGATTTCCTGGTTTGGATGAATTTTTGTTCAGGTCCCCTAAGCCCAAGAAGTTATGTCATTTGGATTCCCAAAGTATTTTCACAAACCACCTACATTCCTTATGGAGCTGTGGCACAGCAGCAAGCCCATGTTTCCCTGGATTAATAAAACAGGCACCGCTGCTATTGTTTATTGATATAGTATCCCCCCCTCCCCTCACGCCCTTCCCCGCCTCGCGACACAAACAACTTTCCGGAAGTAAGAAAAAGCAGTCATCCAGATGAAATTTGGCTCCACAGCTGCCAAAATAGTGGATGTCGAGCTAGACGCGAGTGGGTTTAGGTGTTTGCGTCTGTGACCGGGTCTTTCCCAGTCGCCACCCTACGGGAACCTTCGGGGCCGAAGCCCCGAAGCCTAGCTGAGCTCCCTTGAGCCTCGAGCTCCCTTTCCTGGGGGCAGCAATTGGCGTGGTGGGGCAGCCGCGAGTCCCGAGGAATAGGTCCGGGCGCGGCAGACGGCCAGAGCCCCGAGGTGAGCCCTGGGCTGCGCGAGGCGGTGGGAGGGCTGGGGAGCCAGGCCGTCCAGATGCCCGGCCGCCGCGGCCGGCCCCTCTCGCCTCTCCACCCCAAAATTGGCCTAACCGCCAATCTTCGGCCGCTCACCTCCTTTACCGCAGGTGACCCGTGGCCAATCGCCAGGGGTCTCTTTGCCAGGAGTCGTCAGAGTCAGCCAATCGGTGCGGTCCCTCGGTCGGGGCGGGGCAGTGGTAGCGAGTGAGGGGCTGTCCCGCGGGAAAGGCAGAACCTGAAGAGACCAACTGCTCCGCATCCGTGATTCGGCGGAGGGGGGCGAAGAGGGGTGCTCGGAAGCAGCCCTCGGCTCCCTCCCCTGGAGGCACAGAGGGCGGGGGCCTTGGCGAATGGCTTTCTTGGTGGCCACTTGCGGAGTGAGTAGACCCGGAGGGTCTGGGAGAGGGGCCGGCTCCCACCCCTGAGTTCCCAGGGACCCTGCTGCTTGCCCAGGCCGTGGGCGCGAGTGTGCTTCTCTCCCTGCCTCCATCCCGTCGCCCCCTGGGGTGAGTAGGACGATGTGGCCGTCCGGGCCCTCTCTTCCGTGAGACTCTCCTCACTTCCTCGGCCGAGATGGTTGGAGGCTGGGACTAGGGGCCTTCTGAAACCCGGAGAGGTCATTCGCCTCCAACCAAACCAGTCTGGAGAGAATCGTTTCCCCCTTTTCGATTCATTTTTGTGAAACTCTAGTCTTCTTTCGGAAGCTATCTCAAGGTACTGAACACAAAAGTTAGACTTTCTCTTAATGTGAAAGTTTAATTTTGACCAGTTGCCCGATAATAGAATTTCCTGTTGCTGGCCAAACATTTTTTGTTGTTTTATTTTTGGCTGTGTTCTTGCCTTGGCCAATGTTTTTGTGTGTAATAATTATGGGTGCTGTTATTTGTGAGTATGTGTGTGTTGGGAAGGGGAAGTGGTTTTATGTTTTTGGGGGTAGTTTGTGGAAAAAATAGTGAAAACTTTGGAATAGTTTTATGGGGTTCACTTAAAAACTGGAGGGAAAAGTTTAGGTTCTCAGTATGCTTGGTTATGGAAAGTTGACTATAAGCAATGGACTAGGAAGCATGTATGAATCATACTTTTATTGCATCATTCCTACTATATTTAAGTGTTTTTGATATGAAAGAGTAAGAGATGTATTGATTCAGAAAATGTCTGTTTGCCGATTTGAAGTTAACATTTGGCTTTACTTGTTGATTAAACTGTGTACTTTTAGCTGTATTCAGGAAATCAAAAACAAATCAAGGAATTCTTTCTCCTAGTATTGAGTTAAGAAAGTGGGAGAGATCTTAGAATAGTAGTTGCAGTTTTAAGAATTCTTGTAGTGAACTTTTAAGTTGGGAATTCTCATCCACCGTGAATCATCTCTCAGAACATTTCCTTTTTTGAGCTGAGTTTGTGATAAAGCCCTTTAATAAATAATGTTAACATCTTTCATTTACTTTTAATTTTTTTTTAATTTCACTTTTTATGTACCCCAGCACCTTAAAATACCATGCTACCTTTCCTATTTTAGGAAAGATAAAAACCACTAAAAATCAGACTTTCAGTCTGGAGAGCTTACCTGGGAAATTAGAAAGATAACAGAGAAGCTGGATCTATTTTCAAAATGTTCTGAGTTTGATTTTTACAAAGATGACATTTTACTTGAAGTACCCCTCAATAAACACTAGGTTGCAATGGCTGTTGGTCACATTCATTTTGATATTTCCAAAGTCTTAGGTGGTGGTCTTTTTTCCTTTAGTGTGGAAAGATTGGTAATAATCTAACCACTGAGCCATCCCCAGTTGTTAAGTTTGGTTCAGGCCGTAAAGAGCATTGTGATACAACCATATTCTGCTGATTGGAAAATCAGGCAGTTGCATAGTTTGTAGTTTTTTGCTTGAGAAAGAGGATACCAGGCTTTTATTTTAAAAAGGAAATTCTGAGATGTCCCCTGGGATATGTTGAGTTCTGTCAGTATCTGAGAACTGTTGTTTATTGGGATTCTATAGAAAAAGACAGTTTTTTATGGATACTGTAATGTACTTGGCCTAAGATTATATTTGTACTATTTGTACTAAAGCTTCGCTTGTAGCTCAGTCGGTGGAGAGGGAAATGGCAACCCACTCCAGTGTCCTTACCTGGAGAATCCATGGACAGAGGAGCCTGGCAGGCCACAGCCCATGGGATCGGAAGAGTTGGACATGACTTAGTGACTAAACCACCACGAGATTATATTTAGGAAGATTTTCCAGTAGATGTTTAAGCAAAGATTATGTTTGAAAGAATAATTCTTAGGTTGAAAATGTGCTTAAGCCAAGTACCTCTCCCTAAATATTTTAGTTAATTGAAGTTCCACCACAAACAGGCAATTAGTCATTTAAAGCCATTTTCCATCTCCCTTATTTTCCATGTCCAGTTAGTTACTAGATCCTGTTTAATCTGCTTTAGAAATAGCTCTTGGGTTTATCCTTTTTTTTTTTTTTCCTCCCACATAACTGTTTTAATTCAGGCCCTCATCATCTCTCACCTAAACTTGCACAAAATTTAACTAGTCTCCCTGTCACTAGACTCCCTCTGTCCATATTCTTTTCCACAATTAGATCCCACTGAGTCACAGCTGTGCTTAAAAGTCTGTTTTGGCTCCCCCTTGCCCAAGCCCAGCTGCTGAGAATGTTCTTTAAGGCCCTTCACAACTTGGTGATAATTATCACTCTTGGTGTGGACTCAGCTGCAGGCATCCTACCCAGGGCATCTACTGTAGCATTATGAACTCTTACGTGTTTGGAACATGACATAGCCTCTCATAGCTCTTTGCACAGTCACTGCCTTTCCCTCTTGATTAAAATTACAGTTGCTTAGAATTCAATCCAGTGCTATATCGCTACTACTTTTGACATACAGTTTTTGTGTTACTTTTTCTTTGATGTCTTCCTTCCTTCAGGCAAAGCAAGTTAGGATTACTGTTGTCCTTCACGTGTTACTACAGCACTTTGTTCATACCTCTATGCTATAGATCTTTGTGCACGTATCTGGTTCTTGGATTAGACTCTAACCTTCTTTATTTCTGTAGGGCCTTTGTCCCTAGTCTAGTGCTTGGCACATGATCAAAATACTTGACTTAATCATGTCGTTAAGTGTACAAACCTTTGACTCATTGTACTGAAGCTTGGTTTATCTGTGTGAGTTAGAAAAATATTCCAAGTCACCAAGCTCCCTAATTGCTGCCACACCTGAGAGACAGGACTGCAGAAAACGTTAGAAACAACGTTACAAATGGTGAGTGGATTTCCAGGCAAAGGCCTACTTTTCCAAACTATGCGGCCTCTAATACAGTTGAAAGAACACTAGTAGTGGTACCAGTACAAGTTGGTTTTGTAGTAGTTAGTATCATAGGAAGAACAGCATGTTGCTGGCTAGGGAAGTCAGGGAGACTGCTTGGAAAGGGTGAAATCTGATCTCATTCCAGAAGATTAGGTAATGATTAATTGTATTTGCTATTTTATCTGTATTGTCCTTAACGAAGTCCTTTGAAGACATTGATAGCACCTGGCACATAACAGATCTTCAGTGAATATTTGTATTGCAGAGGAATGTTAATGGTTGCTGTGTGTGTTTTGGAGGGCAGGGGAGTTATTAATACTATAGGAGTTCATTTATTTCTAGAAACACCTTTAAGAACTTTGCTTCTTTGCTATATTGACAGAGCAGCTAATTTTGTTTTTTTCTGAAATGTGCCATTTCAACCAAGGTATTCTGCTTACTCGGTTGTTTCTTTGCATTCTCTGCATTCCAGAGCATGTTTTTTAATCCGGTTACATTAATCTTCCTCACTCAGTTTCAAGGTTACACTAAATTTTTGCTTGTGTTTTGACTTTTTTTTTATCCTACGGTAGAGGACCCAACTGCAGTTAGAACCTTTAAGTTCTTATTGTCTTTGTTTAAATGAAGTTAACTTTTTTTTTAAAGCCAGTAAACAGACCCTTGGTTTTTCCAGTATGGTGAGCTGTTCACTCACCTGATGAATATGGTTATTTACTTGGAGATACTGGCTTCACAGACTCTTAGAACTGGAAAGGATCTTAAAGTTTTAATTCAGCCTCTATGTATTTATAAAATGGAGAAAACAGTTTCAGAGAAGCCAGGTGACTTGCCCAAGTTCACCCAGTTAGAGACTAGACTAATAGGACTACCATCTATGGTTTTTGCTCTTCTGTTAGCTCTAGAGAGAACTGGGGTGCTGCTCTGATGCTTGTGTTCATTCATTGCTTGCCTCAATCTCCTAAGTCCCAGTAATTTTTCCAATTCAGACACTGATTTTGCACTTTCAGTTCAGCATCTGCATCTGAAAAATATCTTACATACTTCTCCAAGAGAATATTGTTCGTTATTTCACCTCCTTGTGCTTTTCAGCCTCTCTTTGTGCTTATACTTGCTCCTAAGTCTGGAAAGATGGCTTTTCTGGTTACTCCAGTTTCCTGCAAATTCATTCTCTTTGCTTCTCTCTCTGTCCCAGGAGCCTGTGTTACCTAGAGTCCTTTTTACCTTCTGGCTTCTCGTAGGGTTTAGCCAATGGAAGGACAAAAGATGGAAGGAAAAAAAGAACCTTTGGGGGTATTTATTCCTCTTGCTCTCTCTCTGCTTTGATGAATTTGTGGCAGTGGCTGTGTCCTACAGCTGGTGTCCCTTGAGCCTGCTCGGAGCTACATTGTTTCCCTCCTTGTTCCATCAGTCTTGGCTGCTGATCCTGATTCCTGGGTACCTTAGCATCCCTTGCTAGTTTACTTAACCCTGCCCTCATTTCTCTTCTAAAGAAAAGTTCACACATTCCATCTATTTATAATGTTTCCCACCCTTGCTCACTGCTGTTAATAATTTCCCCCTCCTCATCTTTGTCCAAATCAAAGTGCTACCTCTGTGACACTTTTCTGACCCCCTTAACTTTCTCTCTTGAATTGCTTAGTACCTTTCTCATAATAATTTATCATGCTTGAAGCAGTTATTTGTAGACAGATGTTTATCTCCTACTACAGATTTCAAGCTATATCTGCTTCATCTTGGGGTGTCCAGAGCATCCAGCGCAGTGTCATAGTCATAAACACCCAGTGAATGAATCATTATTGTAATGCTGAATTCCAAACCCAGAGTAGTATGTATAAAACTATGTTCATGAGACTTGGCATGAGAGAATGAAGTTTTAGAAGTTTGTTTTAGTTATTATCATCTGGTCTTGCTTCTTGAACTCCCTGGTTGGTGTCTTTCCTATTTAATTTCTCTTCTCTTAAAAACTTTCAATTATTCTTAAAAGTTTTCAGCATCCATACTTATAATAAATTGTTTAGAATAGTTAGATGTTATTTGTGATTTTTTTAATGAGTACTCTGATTTATAATCTGCAAGAACATCTTTGATTGCTTTTTATGTTTAAATCCTAACAGGTTGACGCATTTCAGAATTCCTTAATTCATTAATTTACAAAAATTTTATTGAGCACTTGCTACAAACCAAGCACTATCCTGGGGGTACAGTGGAGAATAAAAAGAGTCTTGTCGTGTCAGACATATATTCTAGTCATATTTTAGACTTTTTTGATCGATTTCTGACAACAGGGTAATCAGGGTAATTTTGTATTGCACTTTTAACAGCCTTAGTAAAAACAACTTACTTCCTTCTGTTTGATGTTCACTGGCAGCTAAATCAGATATACAAAAACTGCTTCGGCATATGTAATTTTAAAGGAATTATCACCAAGCCAGTTACAGAATCTATTCATTCCAATTCAGGGTTATTTTTGTTCTATTTTGTTTGCTTGTTTTGCGTGAGAAATAAGCCATTTAGTACTGATTGTCTATTGGCCTGACTAGTTTATCATTTAACTTCCCTTGGTGGTTTTATTTCAGTTTGTTGTATTTTGCTATACAGAGAGATCAGTTTTGTTAAAGGAATACATTAGATTTTGTAGAAACATTTCATAATCACATTTCAACAAGTATTATGAATGATTATGAGAATTCTGTAGTTATTTGAAAACTTGAACTACTAAAGCATTCAGTTTTAAGAACTCATGTGTTGAACATGAATTTTTCCTCATTATATGTAGAGCAGATTTCCAGGAGACTTTCTGAAACTTCCATTTTTGGTGGGCCCTTGAAAATCATGAGAATTTGCTTTCCAAAATTCTGTGAAGCTCAGTGACAGGCAGTCATATGAGGTTGGAAAGGGGAAGAATGTATTTTTTGCATCCCATCCTAGTAAGCAACTCAGAGCTTATTTAAGATCCTGGAATGACTTAACCTATGACTTTTAATTTTAAGAAAGATATTGTCAGTAGCCTGACCAGCGATTAACATGTGAAAAATAAAGCTTTGACTAATTGCCAGCACCACATGGTCAAACAGTGCTTCATTAAGTGGACTTATATAGTAGATATTTTTGTTTTTTATGAGTTTACTTTCTTTAGTGTTGACTCATAATCATGGAATTGGCAGGAAGGATGTGGGAAAAAATTATGTATTCTGCTTTGTTTTACTGGCCATTTTTCTTGTTAGTGTGCGTGTGCGTGCGTGGGTGCTAGTTTATACTTTATCTGTAAATAATGTTATAAGTTTGTTATGCTTTATTTTATTTGGCTTGAAAAGATGTATCTGAGCAGCTTTAGCGTTACCAAGTTTACTCTCTCAAGACATTTTAGGGTTTGATAATTTTAAAATAATAATGCTAATGATTTTGCAAGCTAAAAGAGTTATAACATTTTTGAAACATATTTATAACCAGTACAGTTTCTGAATACTTTTTACATAAAATTTTTGAGTTTACTAATTTTTTAAAAATCAGGCATCATGAATATATAAAGTAAAAATTAAGAAGTCTTTGTCTCAAATGCGCCTCTTTCTCAATCTCACTTTGTAGGTGTAACATCTGCTTCTTGTGTGTTTTATTTCAGACCTGTGTGTGTGTGAGAATAAAATAACTTTTCAAAAATATAACATCTTATTATTCATGTCTCTGTCTAGAATAAGGTAATCACTCAGCCAGTATTAATTGGCCTGAATTTTGATGTCTCTTTTATTTTTGTAATTTGCTTTCTACATTCAGAAGCTGTAAACTCATATTTCATTTAAACATTTTTTAAAGTAATTTGCTGCATTCTGAAATCTTGAGGCAATCTGTATGCCTCCCAGACATTTATATCTCTATAATGCTAGTTACCACCTTTATAGAGAGGGAGAACATATTGTTGTCCCAACTGGAGCACTTGGAGAGTGAAGGAGGCTGCTAATAATTTTGTTCAGACAACAGGCATAAAAAGAGACTCTCCCAGACAAACTGGAAAAGTGGTCACCCTGTTTATAAACTCCAGGTTTTTGTGTGTTCTATTTACTTTTGGTAGTAAGTTTTCATATGACTTTATTGAATAAATTGGGAGAGTCATTTGGAAAGACAAGGTATCAGTGATTTAAATAGAGGAAAATGGTACAAACCCAGACCTTTCTTGTGCAGTTGTTTGAGTAATCAAATCAATCACTTTATGGAATCAATATTAGTATTTTGTTCTGTAAGTCAAAATGTTATATAACAGTGGTGGTATTAGATGAAGAGAGATCATGAAGAGTAAGCAGTTGTGCTAAGAGTTATGATAAAGCTAAGGAATTTTGACAAAGGTGTAGGTACCTGATTCCTATTTGACAAAGCACCTCTTTTCTGTCCCAAGTATATGAGCAATTTAGACTTGTTGTGTTTGTTTTTTTTTAAGAGAAGTTATTTTCTTTGTAAATTTAAAGATAAAAATGTTTTTATTTTTCAAAGAACTAATGTATTTTCAAAATCTTTTATTTTATGGAAAAGAGTGATTCTTTATATTGTTTGACTCTTTGTTACCAAGGTAATAATTGAGCACAATTTACCTTTTGTGGTTCAGGCATAATACCTGATACTTTTCTGAACATCTCATATGGAATTTTGTTTCTGATCTGTTTTCCAAGACTGTATTTTAGCACTAGTTTTGTCTATTTCTCATACCTTTTTTATTACTACTATGTGTTTTCTTCAGAGTTCATCAGCTTACTGTTTATTTTCCTTTTTTTCAAGGAACGTTAAATACAGTTTAAGTTATGCTGGTATCCTTTTCTCGATTATACTTCTTTATTAGAGTTGCATATGTTTTGTGTATTACCTAGTTGTTAATTTATTTTGTTCTTAATCCATCAAATATTCGTTGAGAAACTTTTCTGTATGTTAGGCCTAGTTTAGGGTCTGGGAAACAGTGCTGAATCCTGGTTATTTTCAGCTCCACATTATGAAGAAGAAATAGAACACCAACTATTTTGCTACTTTATGTATATTCTTTCATCTCTCCAACAACCTTTAGAGGTTTATTTTTGTGTCCTTCCCTGGTAAGAAAATGGAGGTAGAGAAAGTAACTTGGCCAGATCATGTAGGTAATTAGGGAATCCCAGATTCAGGATTTAAAACTAGATCAGTCTGACTTTAGAGCTTGTGTTCATTTTGGATACACTAGGCTCCTGCAGACATTTTTAGATTAAATTTTAGTCTAATATGCTATGAATTCTTTTCAAGTATCATTGTGATTTAATAGAAAAATGTAATGGGTTTGAAATCAAAGGACTGGGTTGAAATCTCATTCTAAAACCCATCTGGATGATTTGGGTAAGCACTTATAAAATAGGGTTAATATCTATCTATTTTACTATGTTATAATAATGAAACAAGAAATGACATACAGTAAAATATCTAGCCAGAGGATCTAGTACTCGGAAAAAAACTTCCTGTACTGGGTTGTGCATCCCTGGTGAATCTGTGGTGCTGCTGCTGCTAAGTCGCTTCAGTCGTGTCCGACTCTGTGCGACCCCATAGACGGCAGCCCACCAGGGATTCTCCAGGCAAGCTGTGGTGCTAGTACTGTTCGTTTAAAACTATGGGAAAAGGCTTTACCGTTCAGGGCATTCTTGGGGCACCGAGCAGTTGTTGATAAAATTAGCTGTAACTATCATGTTGATAAAAGAGAACCTAATTTGGAATCTTAGACTATCAGAACATTGACTTAGTTGGAAAATGCTGTTCTGAAGTTACACTGGAGGAAAGAATTTAATAATAGGCTCAATTTTATGGATATTTTTGAATTGGAAATCTTTACTCCAAACAAATTGGTATATGAGTATTTTTTAGGGTTAAAAATTCATATTCTCAGAACTTCTCTATACCTCTAAATTCTGTTTTCCTTTAGCTGAAGAGGGTAAACCACAGAAATGGCAGATTATAAATGTTTCCAAATTTTTAATAAACCAAGGAAGGCACTGATTAGTATACCCCACATAAAATCTTGGTCTTACTAATATTTCTGGTTTCTTTAATATACTTTTTTCATCATTAAAGCAACTTTTGAGTAACTTGGTGAGGAAACAAAGTGGTGTCATTTTTCAAAAAACTTAATTTTCTAATTTCTAAGGAACAGAAAAGCCATTAAAATTTTTGGCATAATTTTTAAATTTATTTATTTTTTAACTTGCCACTTGCTACTCATGTACCTGTTGATACTTTTCCTCTGTACAGTTAGATTTTTCTCTTATTATTCCTTTAATTAATTACTCATGTCACACGCACAGCATAGTAACTTTCTATTCTCTCTTTTCCTTACCTTTTTGGAAGATCAGTACCACACTTGCTTTTTTCCAGTCTTCTGGTATCTCTCCAGTTCTTGAATTTTCAAAAATAATTGTAAGTGATTCAATTGTAAGTATGCCCTATACTTCTTTCATTGGCTGAAAGCGTATCTGTGATGCATGTCATCTCAAATTGCTAACTGTGAACATAAACTTTCCAAATAACTCATATTTAATCAAAACAACATTTCTGCAAAGTTTTTATTATTTTATTTAAGGACTGTTATGCTAATTTTCCTTTAAAAATCACCTACTTTTGTCTGGATTTATGCCATTTGTTTTTCATTAGGTGTCTTGTTTTCTTTGGTGTTTTTCCTTTGTTAAATTTTTAAGCTGTTATTCCTTTTACAGTTCTGCTACTGATCACTTATTTTGTTTTCTTGTTACTCTGAACTTTCTTGTGAGACTCACATGGAATAATTTCGGTGTTTCTCGTTTCACAACATATTATATAAGAGAAAGCACTGAGCATAAGGTACTTAGTCCTTTAAGTTTTTGCTGTGAAATAAGATTTGATATGAAAATAATTACTCATTTGTGAATTTCTTTTTAGAGTGTTATTCAGTCATAGCCCTTCCTGTTCTGCATTATTCTTCTCAGTTCCTTAAATTACTCATAACTTTCTTATTTCCTGATTCTGACCTCAAGAAGACCTTAAACCACCTTTCCCCACCTTTACCTCCACTATTCATTACTCTTCCTCTGTCAGCAGGAATTACTTTAAAAGCTTTTACTCTTTGCCTCAAAAATTGCCTCTTGTACTATTTTAGTAAGTGTCTCTCCAAAGCAGCTACATAAGAAGTACAATTCCTGTGTACTTCAGAAAGTATTAAAGCCATCCTTTATAATACTGTTCTTTCTAATGGCAGTGAAGTATTCAGTTATGTATATGTATAAAGTACAATGTTTAATGTCCCTATTAGAGTTATTAATAGAAATTTAATTTTGCTGACATGTGTTAGAAGTACCTTCTGAGAAAAGTGATGATATTCAACATAAGTATTAGAAAGATAGTAGGGAGGTACTTACATACAATTTTGAGGCAGTTTAATATTCTTCTGTCATTGTAGATATTATTTTTGAAATTCCCCTTAAATTGGGCCAGATGTCTGCCTTTATATATTTTTAATCTGGACACATAGACCTTGGTTGATAGAGAATTATGTGTTACTGTTAACTTTATACATGTACTTTAGCTTTCTTTAATTAGCAAGTTACTCTTGAAGACTAGGGACTTTTTTTTTTTTTTTTTAAACCACGTTTGCCACATAAGTGGGTTTTTTTTCTTTACATAGATTATGGTTAGATTTAGGTATAATTTCTATTGAGTTTCTTCTAGTTTAGCTTATTTTATATTACAAACCATTTTGTCTCTGTTTCTCTATAATAGTTTTATTTTAAACTTTAAATGAATTCATACAGAAATCATCTTTAGAACTATGGCTCATCAATGTGGTAAATTAAGGAGCAACCACCTCTTTTGGTCCTGACTGCCAAAAATGCAGTATATCACTTACTACTGAAGGAAAAAAGAGAAGGAAAGAAGGACATGAAGAAAGGACTGAGGGAGGAGAAGGAGAAAGAAAACGCAAGGCAGGGGAGATCTAGGAAGCTGTGCATGGAGAAGACTGGCATCGGCATCAGCATTGCCGGAAGCTGCCATCAGTGCATACACGTTCGCTCAGCAGTGCGCCAGTGCGCTAGCCTGGAGTTGGTGTGGGGGTGGAGCGGTACAGTGCTGAATGAACGGTAGTTTCTGCCCTAGTGGGGTTTAGAATCCTTCAGGGAAATCAGTCAAGTAAATATTTAGATACGATAAAATGTGATAAGTGTTAGATTAAAAGGCAAGTAGAGAGTCTGTTTGACTCCCAAGCTGCTTGTTCCCAAGAGCTAAGATGTCACTGTAGGAAGTATGAAGTCATAGTGTTTTAAATTATGTTCTATTCAAAAGAAGACAGACCACTCTCGACATGGTAAAGGACCATATTCTATTTTTATGACCTTTTTAAAAACACAAGTCCCTTAAAAAGGATATGAATAATTGTAATACCTTATGTTTTAAATGTTGAATGAAAAGAAGAATAAAGGGATGTTATGAAATCGTTTATGTTAGAAGGTAATAAGTTCCTTTTCTCTTAAGATACTCTAAGACTAGATGACTTTCAAGAACATTATAAAAGTAACTGCTGTTGAGTGGGAGGTTGGACTACATGGCTTTAATTCTATGTCCTGAATCACAGTATGTGGTGAAAACATATATTTTCCTCTAGCACATTATTCTTAAAAGATTTGAGAAAACAGCTTAATTACTAGCATTGCTTGTCCACATTATTAAATCAATGTGTACATGTTATTTTATTGATTGCAGATGGGAAATTATATATGTAGATTTTATTTTAAGGTATACCAAAGATTTATGAATTTACTATGCAAGAGAGTTTAGGCCAGTTCTGGGATTTTAAGCTAATAACTATTGTTACAAACTTCCCATTATACAGTACATAGAGAAAAGTGGATTGTTGAGTAGATCTCTGACTTGGATGTTACGATGTTGGGGGTTTTAAGGGTAAAGGAATGTTGTGGAAGACTGTCTAGGGAGAGGCAGGTCTGACAAAAGAGCCACAGTGAGGTTCGCATGATTATATTAATAGTAAAATCAAAGAGTTGTTTTTAAGACTTAATTTAGGTAGCTTTCAGATCATAGTAATTTAAATCTAAGTTTTTCCATTTATTTATTGGTAGATTTTTAATCAAATAGTGATTTGTCTAGAAGGTTATGTTAATTAGATTTTTATAGTGGTGGTTCTAAATGGATTCAGAAGAGGGAAAATTCTTGAAGATCACTTTTTCTCATTTAGATCCTTCACCTTTTTATTTATGAGCATGCCATTGACTTTTTTAATATTTAGCAAGAATAATGTATTTAACTGATTTTAATGAGGTTTTATAGTTATTGATAATTATATCGCTTTTGAAACAAAAAGTAAGCCAAGCAGTCCTTCCTATATTCCTGTGGTGTAGTTACATTGAAAGGAATCACTCCCTACTTTCTTAGTACAATACTGTAGTATCTCTGGAATGTGATGGATTTATCCTTTCTTTCCCACATCTTTTATTATATTCTGCATAGGAAGGAAGGGTTTCTAAAACAGTGTCTTAGGGGTTATCTTTAAAAATGAAGATGTTTACAATTTTATAAATATATCTGGATTTTACATACGTTGCTTATTATTTTTCTTTCTTAAACTTTGTTTTTACATGACATCTCTTATTTTCAGTACTCATTTCAAGTAGTTTCTCAGTGTGTATGTAAGAAAAAAAGCAGGCAGTTTTTGTTGCCTTTGAATTTGAAAAAGAAAATAAATTACAAGATTAGTTGTTTTTCCCATGATCTTAATAAGAGTTAGGTTTTTAATGCTTTGTTTACGAATTTAAATTTTAGTTTGGGAAGAACAGCAGTAGTAACGGTAGTTATTGATAGTAATTATAGTCTTTAGTAGAAGTCATAGCTGCCACATTAATAATAGGAGGAGGAGGAGCCTGTATTTGGAGGTAAGAAAATAGCTTAGAGAAACACAGTATCTTGTTAGTGGCTGAGCTGTAACTAGAAACCAGGCCTGCCAACCCCTTGTTGTTTCCATAATGCTATACTGTGTCAATGTAATGTTTGAGATCATGGTGGAGAAAATGCTTTGCTAATGACAGTGTTAGGCAAGGTGAGGTGTTGGTTTAATATAAAATGAACTCTGGCCTCAACTGACTAAAATGGAGAATGTGAAATGATAAGCAGTTTTTTTGGCAAAAGGGAGGGGAACAAAAAACACTGAAGGTCAAGTATGTTATATTGGAGCACTGTGTCTCAGCCTTTTAGTGAAGAGTTTTGTGGTTGGGTTAGGATTGTGACTTTATTGGTTCCCGACCCTTATTTCCCTGTTTAACTGCATGACTTCTAGTCATGCAAATATGGCAAGATGATAGCCTTTTTTGATCTCAGACTGTTTTGTCTTTTACAACCAAGATTAATGTATTTTTCAGTCAAAGATGATTAACTCAAAACTTTCTTTTGAGTAGACTTAAAGCATAGGAATCCTATACTCTTAGAGCTTAAAATTTTTAGTGTACAAAAAGTAGGACATGCACATTCTGGATTGTAAAACTGAGAAATAAGTGGGCCCTCTAAATAAATAAACATTTAAACTATGTCGAGAGTGTAGTGTTCATGCCAAGGGGGAAAATGAGTAGGGAACGTAAGACAGAAGTGTTGTCACTTTCACTTAGGGAGGGCCCTCTTGGAAGAGGTGAGAATTTTGAGTTTTCCTTCTTTTTTTAAATAAGGGAGGAGGAGGAGGAGGAGGAGGAAAACATCTGAGCTAATGGGGTAATTTAGGGAACAGGAGAACAGTGAGAATATAAAGTTGAGATTAGGGGACTGGAGGATTGAACTGAACAGAAAATAGGGGGAAAATAAGAGGGTAATCTAGGTTTTGTGCATGTTCCTTTAGCTAAATTATTGTTGCTCTGGAGCCCAGTATGGGGCTTTTGGGAGAGAAGAAAATTATTCTGAAAAAGCAGGATAAATCCTAATTTGAACAGCAGCACATGTAATTGATGAGAAGGGAATAGTGCTAGAAGTTCATGAAGGAGATTGATGTACCAACTATTCTTGGAGAATTGAGATAATTTAAATAGACCTATTATTTATTTAAAAGACTATTTTTAATTTAGAAAAGTGAAGTGTCGCATATGAAGGATGATCTTTTGTACTATTAGACATTGCTGGGATTTATTGCAATTTTTCCCCCCTCTAGGGTTTGGATTCAGGATTTGTTCCTAGTGTCCAGGACTTTGATAAGAAACTTACAGAGGCTGATGCATACCTACAAATCTTGATAGAACAGTTGAAGGTATGATATTTGATTATATATTGAATTGATATAAAGTAGTAAATGTTCCAGAGCTTGATTTTGAGTAAAAACAATTACTTAATGTTACCGACTCGATGGACATGAGTTTGAGCAAGTTCCAGGAGTTGGTGATGGACAGGGAAGCCTGGTGTGCTGCAGTCCATGGGGTCACAAAGAGTCGGACATGACTGAGCAGCAACTGAACTGAATGTTACTTTACAACGCTTACTAGTCCTTCAGCAATTTTAAAAACTAACCTAAACATAATTAGAAGGAAATAAAACAAGGTTAGTTTCATATTTTGTTTAAAAGTTCTCTGAAACTGGTAAATTTTAAGTGGTTTAGTTTTTAAGGGCTTTTTTAATTTGGGTGAGTTAGGAGTTTGGAAGAGGGAGTTAGGAGTTTGGAAGAGTTTATTTCTTTACATCCTTTATCATTACTAAAATTGTCTCCTTCAATTCCCACTTTAAAATTAATTACTAGCAAAGGTCCTGGAAAGAAAAAGAAATGTTGATAAAGTTGAAAGACAAGGCAGAAAAAAACAGGTTCGAACTGACATTTAAAGTTCTTAAAGTCATATATTTTCTTTTGCTTTGTAATACTACCACAGTAATTGATCTTGACTGTTTAAGATAGTTCAGTAGAATTTGACTTGATAACAATGCCTTGGAAAAATACATGTTATCTTGTATTTTAAGAAAGATTATACTTTTAATCCATGTATAAATCATCCCTGGAAGAAATATGGTTGTTTTTCTTTGTTTAGTAAACATATACAATGTAGTAAAATAGCTTGATACTATAATCTTTTCTTTTTTTAATCCTGTAGCTTTTTGATGACAAACTTCAAAACTGCAAAGATGATGAACAGAGAAAGGTAACTTCCATAATCATGATTTTGACTTTAAAAATTTTTAAACCAGGAGCCTTTTGGAGAAGTAATAGAAGGACCTCAGTGTTTTGACTACTTTACTGTTCACCTCTTATAATGTGCCATATAGGTTTTAAGGGGAGTTTTCTGGTGCATTTCTGGTGTGGTTTCATAATTGAACAAAAGAATAACTGAAATTTTTATTATGATACCCTTTTTGTAAGTACCACCTTCCTAGGAATAAGTTCTTTCTGTTGAGGGATCATATGTTGAAGGTAAAAATTCATTAGATTTACATGTGGTCACTTCAGATATTAATAAGGCAACTGGTAAAATTTTCAAAATAAACCAGAAGCCACAGATGAGGACACAAAATGAATGTTGCTTTAATTATAGTTCCTCCCTTTGGGTTTTTGACAACCACTTTGTAGTTTGAATATTATTTTCTTTTTTCAATTAATGTTTTCCTTTTCCTTGACTAGATTTCCTGATGCACCATCATTTATGTTTTTGCATTTATATTAATCATAGCCTTGCATTTGGCTCTTGGTAATATTAGTGAGTCATGTTTAGCTCACCTTCTTAGTTTTGGAATTTAGTTTCATGTCATTTTTAAGCAGCTTTGCAAAGTTTAAAGTGATTCTAAAATAAGCATTTTAAAATCGCATAATGTATCCTATTGAAAAGACAAAACTTGCTTTCAGGTAAGGAATAAGAATGTTTTATATTATTCTTACAAATCTTGAATTGAACCACATGAATTTTATTTGAGGATGCAATCCATAAAGTGTTTGAATTTTTTATTTAAATGTTTGATTTAAATTAAGAAGTACAACTAAAAGCACTCTGCAACCTGCCTGAACTCAGAGTAATGGGTACATTTTTAGTAAAATTCTTTAAATGACTAACCAGTAAAAAACAGCAATGATATCTCCTTGTGTTTCTGACAATTTATTTAAACTTATTTTTCACAGAAAATTGAAACCCTCAAAGAGACAACAAATGTAAGTTATATGTTTGATTAACTCTGGCTTTGCATTAGAAAGTGCTTTAAAATGTTTCTGTTTTAAGCTGCTACTATTAATAAGAACAATTGAGATTTTAATTTTTATGAATTTTTACAAGAGTTTAAGAACTGTGTTATTTTCTAAAGGAATTTAAATGAATAGAATAATCCCTTTAATTGAATTGACTTCAGATGCCATTTTATGTTTCTGGTCTTGTCTTTTTGAGATCCTTGGATAAAAAGTGTTATGCACACACAATGTATATTTGAGTTTTCTGATATACTGGCCTTCTGACATTATGTACTGGACTGCTAATAAAACTTCTATTTTGATAAAAGCATTTTATATACAGATATAGTAGTATTGTAGGTTCACCAGTATTTTGATAGGATCGTTTATTCTCCATAATGCCATGAAAGTCTTGAATGACATTTTGAGAATTTACATTGAGATAGCCTGCTGTTGATCTAAGAATTTGGAAGTTAATCAGATTCATATCCCATTCAGAATCTTCTGATCCATAGTCAGACGCATTATCCATTACGCCACTGGTCCCATACTTAGATGTTATTCAGTGTAAATTAACAATTTTTTGGCATTCCCAAATGATTCATAGAATTGCTAATAATAATTTCATTTGCCACTATCAGCATATTTCCTGGTGTCTCAGACAGTGAAGAATCTGCCTGCAATACAGGAGACCTGTGTTGGATCCCTGAGTCCAGAAGAGCCCCTGGAGAAGGAAACAGCAACCCACTCCAGTATTCTTCCCTCGAGAATCCCATGGCTAGAGGCTACAGTCCAGGGGGTCGCAAAGAGTTAGATGGACACACACACACATATATTAGAACCCACTCGAAATCCAGAGAGGGTATTTCTTATGTAGAGAAGACTTAAAATCCTGTGTATTTGAACTGATTTTTATATTTTAAGCTTTCACATTACATGGCCGTTTTATTGGGGGCAAGATCTAAAATCAGTATTTTGTTTTTGTAGAGCATGGTAGAATCAATTAAACACTGCATTGTGTTGCTGCAGATCGCTAAAGTAAGTAAAGTTTGTTTTTGATTATTTTCATTTAATGGGATTTAAATGTAATGGCATTTTTCTCTAATAACCAAAATACTCAGTTCTGAAATAATAGTACCTTTCTACAGTCAATTTAAGTTCTATTTTGGGGTTCCTGTTACTGTTGAAAAACTATTGTGTTTGGATGTTACTTGCCAGCCTGTGCCTGTTTTTGATGAAGTTATTTGTGATGGTGGCTGGGAAGGAAGGGAGCACATTTGAATGGCTCACCCTTTCCATTATCACTGCTTGAAACACAGACATATTTTGCAAAATCTTTCACAAAAAAGATTTTCTTAGGAAAAAAGGAATTGAATTTTAGCAGAGTTATTTTTGTTCATCCACAATGAAGAGTATAATGGAGATAAAATTGTTTTTTACACATTTTTTCTAGTAGTGAATTACATTAATAAACTGCTATTCCTTATTCATAGAATATATATTTTTGGTTATTGTGATTGGGTAACAATTTCATGGATATTGCCTGCTTTTCTAAAAAATTTTGGTGTATTCAACCTAAAAATGTACTTGATTGCATGATATTTTGAGAAATAAAAATTTTAGTATTTGAAAATAAGTATTAAAAAAAGTTTTGTTTTGTTTTGTTTTTTACCATTGACTGCACCTCTGTGTTTCTAGCCAGTGGCTAAAAGCAGGTGGGCAGCCAATTCAGCAACCAGGTTTGGAAATGTTTAAGTTTTTAATTATTTGACCTATTCTACGTATTCACTTGTATATACGTGTTTGCCTAATAATGAACACTATTTTCCTAGCATTGTTAATGACACAATAGTATAGAAAAATGCATTTCTGCTTAGATAGTATGGCTATTAAGCTTGTAAGTGTAGGGGTGAGGGGAAGTATCATTTTCTTTTGAGGCTATTAAAGTGTCAGAACTTAAGGACTTGTGTTCATTTTCTAGGTATTTTTGATGACTATGCCTGATTTTCTATATATGTTTCTAAATTTCCCATCTATTTTTGTGGATCAGAATATATTCTAAAGGGAAAATAGGGTTGGAGGCATAAAGAGGGGTAAGGTTTTTATTTTGTGTTTTCTTTACTGTGAAATTACATGAGTGGGTTGGGGCATCTACAATTACCCAAAAGCTTATATACAGATAACCAGTAAAAAACGTTAAGCTCAGTGTGAGTAGATAGGTATTTTAGGGAATGTCTTCTCTAGAAAATTGAGGAAGAACTGATAGTGTTTAGACTAATTTGGATCATCTCTGCAAATCATGGAATTCTCCACGCAAGAATACTGCAGTGGGTTGCCATTCCCTTCTCCAGGGTATCTTCCTGACCCAGGGATCAAACCTGGGTCGTCTTTATTGCCGGCAGATTCTTTACAGTCTGAGCTACTAGGGAAGCCCATTCAGTACTTGAGATAGCTGCTCTTTGTAAAACAGAGCAGCCTAGCCTCTTTCAGTAGCTCACCATTTAGCTACCCAAGAAGAACATTTTTGATGCTCTGTCTTTTGAATGAGTTACAATTCAAATTAGAAAAACTTTATTCTAGAAATTTATACAATTAAGTCAGTACTTGCTACCTGTTTGTTTTAGCCCAGCTTAATGGACCTGCATTTCAGTTTAGAATGGATAACATGGATCAAGTAAATGAAGTTTGGCTTTTTAATTTTTTCCAGAAAGAATTTCACTGTTCAAGCTTTTTATGTACAGATATATCCCTCAAATTATTTATGTACCATATGTGAACTCTATGTATTTTTAAACAATTTAAGTGTAAATCAGGCCATGTCACTTGCCTGCTCAAATCCTGTTAATGGTTTCCCACTTCCCTGGAATGGAATCTAAATGACTTAGGATAACTTAATGGCATTTGAGCCATCACTACTCCCTCACTTCATCTTGCTTGATTACACTGTTCTGACAACATTGGCCTGTTTTCTTTTTCTCAGGCCAAGCATTTTCTGCTTCAGGGATTTGTATTTGCTTTCCCCTCTGCCTAGAAGGTATTTCTTCCAGACTTTGGGGTTTGCTTCCTTACTTTTTTTCAAATTTCCACGCACATGAACTCTCTTTGGAGAGACCTTACTGACCACTCGATCTAAAATAATCTTATCCTCCCATTAGTTTTCTTTTTCTTCTTGGCCTTGCATCATTAGCCAGATTTACATGGTATCTTGTTTATTGTCTGTCTACACCTGACTATAATCTCCTTGAATACTTTGTCTTATTTACTACTTGTATTAGAATGCTTGCACTGCCATAACAAAAATACCACAGACCAGGTGACTTCAACACCAGAAATATATTTCTCACAGTTTTGAAGGCTAGAAGTCCAAGATCAGGGTTCCTATGGATATGGTTTCTGGCGAGGACTCGTCCTGGTTTGCAGGCAGCCACCCTCTCACTATGTCCTTACAAGGCCTTCCCTTGGTATGTACACGTTGAAAGTGAGCATGAATGAGAACTTTAATGTCTCTTCTTAAGAGGACACTTAATGGATTGGGGCCCCATCCTTAAGACCTTATTTAACCTTAATTTACTTCCCTTACTCCAAATACAGCCCCGCTAGGGTTAGGGCTTCATTGTTTGAATTGGGGGGTGATGCATAGACATTTACATCATAACACTAGAATGTTGCCTGCCATGAGCCAGGGACCTGATAATAATTGTGAATTTTGAATGCATTTTTTAATACATAATTTGTAATAGTTCATGGTTTAGTATTTCCACTATATGTATGATTTTTTAGTTAGCCATATGACTCATCATCCTTGTAAATTAATCTTTGGCTAATCAGTCAATCTATGATTATTAGTTTTTAAATAATAATGAGAGGCAGCATTACATTATATTTAAGAGCATGGACTTCAGAGCCAGACTGAGTTTGCATCTTTGCTCCACCATTTGAGCAAGTTTATTTACCCTCTCTTTGCTTTGGTTTTCTCCTATAAAAAATGGGATAATAATAGTATCTGTACTCTTACTGGTAGTGTGAAGCTTAAATGAATTACTGTTTGTAGTGCTCTTGGTACCAAGCATTAATTAGTCCTAAATAATTGTTAAGTTTAAAAAAAAAAAAAAAAAAAACCTCTCTAGGAGGGCATAAATTTTAAAGCCACCAAATGGCATTTTGGTATAATTTTGAGAACTGATGGGAATATAGTGTTATAGTTACTTTGGGGGATTATTCTGCCCTGGTGGGTTAATAAAATTTTGTAATCAGCTACTCTGGAAAAGGTACTTTCATCTGAGACTCCAAATAGACACAGCCAAAAAAAGAATATAGATAATTTGATACCTTTGTTGTTTGGGGTTTGATTTAGTATGCAAAGGTTGGGTTTTAATCTTCTTCCAGTTTTCTGAGTCTTTCTTTTTAATTCTCACTCCCTAAAGCTTCCCACCTGCCTGAATGATTAGCGCATTGGTTCCCAAACTTTGCTGCACATTAGAACCACCAGGGGGGCCTTTAACAATTCTGATGCATGCTTCCCACCCCCAGACATTCTTGTAGTTGCTGTGGTGTGTCAGCCTAGGCACTGGATTTTGCAGTTCCCAAGTTGATTCTAATGTGTAGCAAAGTTTGGGCATTCCTTGGTTATTGGGATTTTCGGGTACGTTGTGTTAGCTTATATAACTTCATTCCTCCTTTGAACCATAGGTAGAGACAGCACTGTTCCATTCATGGGGAACTGCAGAGGAAGTAAGGAGTGAGGGGAGGGAGCAGAGTGAAGATAATCTAGGAGACCCCTACAGCAGAGGACTTGATCAGTTCATCAAGATTAGGTGATATGACCAGAAGTCACAACTCATACAAGCAAGGGAAATTAATAATGCATTTTATTTAACTAATTATACCCAAAATAATAGCATTTCAACATGTAATCAATATAAAAATTCATTCACTAATGAAATATTTCATTTTCTCTCTCCTTCTCCTTTAGCACTAAGTCATCACTATCCTGGGTATGTTTTATACTTTGAACTAGCCACATTCAGCTGCTGAATAGCTACATGTGACTAGTGGCTTCCAGACTGGACTTCACAACTCTGGATTATAATTTTAGAACTGAGTTGTCTGGCCATGTCGTGTGCTGTGTGCTCAGTTGTGTCTGACTCTGCGACCCCATGGACTGTAGCCTGCCAGGCTCCTCTGTCCATGGAATTTTGCAGACAAAAATACTGGAATGGGTTGCCATTTCCTACTCTAGGGGATCTTCCCAACCTAGGGATCCAACCCACGTCTCTTGCATCTCCTGCATTGGCAGACATTCTTTACCACTGTGCCACCTAGATACTTTTAAAGTAGATGTGTCTTTAAGTTATCCTTTGATCCCAGATTCTCTCCTTAGAATATTTTTCTTTGTAGACTTTTTCTTTACATCTCAGCATCCATTAATTTCTCATCAGACTTTTCTTAAAATGAGATTTTCTTGTTCAGTCGCTCAGTCGTGTCCGACTCTTTGCAGTACGTCAGGCTTTCCTGTCCTTCTGCATCTCCCTGAGTTTGCTCAAACCCATGTCCATTGAGTTGGTGATGCCATCCAACCATCCTCTGTCGTCCACTTCTCCTCCTGCCCTCAGTCTTTCCCAGCATCAGGGTCTTTTTTCCAATGAGTCAGTTCTTCGCATCAGGTGGCCAAAGTATTGGAGTTTCAGCTTCAACATCAGTCCTTCCAGTGAACACCCAGGACTGATCTTGCAGTGCAGGGGACTCTCCAACACCACAGTTCAAAAGCATGAATTCTTCGGCACTCAGCCTTCTTTATGTCCAACTCTCACATACATCATAAAATTCGCTCATTTAAAGTTTATGCTTTAATGGTTTTTGGTATATTTACAAAGTTGTACAGCCATCACTATAATCTAATTTTAGCACATTTTATCACCACCCCCCAACAAAGAAGCACCAGACCTATGAAGAGTTCAGTCCCTATACCTCTTTCCCTCACTCACCCTTGCTCCTGCCTCTCCTCTAATTCCTGGCAACTACTAATCTATTTTCTGTCTTAAACTTGCCTATGGGGCTTCCCAAGTGGTACAGTGGTAAAGAATGCACTTGCCAATTCAGGAGAGGTGGGTTCGACCTCTTGGTTGGGAACATCCCCCGCAGTAGGATATAGCAACCCATTCCATTACTTTTGCCTAGAAAATTCCATGGACAGAGGAGCCTGGCAGGCTACCATCCATGGGGTCACAAAGTCGAACATGACTTGAGTACACACGCCACAGCACAGACTTGCATATTCTGGACATTTTATATATTTAGGATCATATAGTACGGGGTATTTTGTGACAGGCATCTTTCACTTAGTATAATGTTTTCAAGGTTGATCATGTGGTAGCATGAATCAGGACCAAATTCCTTTTAATTGCTGAATTTTGTTAATGATATACAACATTTGGCTTGTTTTCGGTTTTTGACCATTATGAATAATGCCTCTCTGAACATTTGTGTATGATGTTTTTGTGTGGATGCTTATTTTCATTTCTATTAAGTACATACCTAGGAGTGGAGTTACTGGGTTAGGGTAACTCTCTGTTTAACTTTTTGAGAAACTGCTAGACTACTTTTCAAAGCAGCCACACCATTTTATATTCTCTTCATAATGCGTAAAGGTTCTATTTGCCCCACGTCCTCACCAACATTTGTGATTATCTTTTTGATTATAGCCATGCTAGTGGTGTCTCGTAGTGATTTTCATTTGCATTTCTGGAAAAGTGTTCACATTCTTTGCTCATTTTTTTAGATGGCTGTTTTAATCTTATTATTTAGTTGTAAGGGTGATTTTATGTCTTCTGGATACAACTTATCAGATACATGACTTAGAAATTTTTCTTCAAGTCTGTGGGTTGTCCTTTTACTTTCTTTATAGTGTCCTGAGAAGCATGGGAATTTTAAATTTGATAAAATCCAATTTATCAGTCTTCTATTGCTTTTGGCTTTGGTGACTTTTCTGAGAAATCATTGCCTAAGCCTCAATTACAAAGATTTATTCCTGTGTTTTCTTTTGAGTCGTATAGTTTTAGCTCTTACATTTAAGTCAATGTATAATCTACTTTGAGTTAATCTTTGTGGTGTTAGGTATGGATCCAAGTTCTTTTTTTTTTTTTTTTTTAATGTGGATATCCAGTTGTCCTAGTCCCATTGTTGAATGTCATCAAACTGAATTGGAAATTTTCTTTCATCTCCATAGCATATTTATTTTTTAATTTATGTAATAAGCACATGTATAGGCCCATAATTAAGAGAGCTTTCATTAGACTCCATTTCCTTATTAGAAAGATGAGAATATATTTCATAAATTTTGTCAGTAAGCATGGTTTTAAAATACTGGAGTCTATCAGTTCAGTTCAGTTCAGTCGCTCATTCGTGTCCGACTCTTTGCGACCCCATGAATCGCAGCACGCCAGGCCTCCCTGTCCAGCACCAACTCCCGGAGTTCACCCAGACTTACGTCCATCGAGTCAGTGATGCCATCCAGCCATCTCATCCTCTGTCGTCCCCTTCTCCTCTTGCCCCCAATCCCTCCCAGCATCAGAGTCTTTTCCAATGAGTCAACTCTTCGCATGAGGTGGCCAAAGTACTGGACTTTCAGCTTTAGCATCATTCCTTCCAAAGAAATCCCAGGGCCGATCTCCTTCAGAATGGACTGGTTGGATCTCCTTGCAGTCCAAGGGACTCTCAAGAGTCTTCTCCAACACCACAGTTCAGAAGCATCAATTCTTCGGTGCTCACCCTTCTTCACAGTCCAACTCTCACATCCATACATGACCGCAGGAAAAACCATAGCCTTGACTAGACGGAGTTTTGTTGGCAAAGTAATGTCTCTGCTTTTGAATGTGCTATCTAGGTTGGTCATAACTTTCCTTCCAAGCAGTAAGCATCTTTTAATTTCATGGCTGCAGTCACCATCTGGAGTCTATAATTCTGGTCAAAAGTCTTCCCAAATTATATTGTGCTGGTGTTTTTGTTATGACCATATTTCCAGATCTCAGTCATGTTGGTTTGTTTAAAGAAGAGAATATCCATTGTGTTAAGGAATGAGGGGTGTAAAATCAGATAAACATATTTATAATCTAAGTGTGAAGTAACATTAGATCCTTTCTTTGTTTAATTAACATAATTCACATTGATTTCAGTTGAATCTCTGGTTCAGTAGTACTTGAAATTGAGCTTTAGCTGACCCTGATAAAAGGCAACTTGTGGTTTACATACAAAACAAGAACAATAAAATTTTTAAAAAGAAAAGTAGGGTGGGGTGGGAATGAGTGTTGTAAACCCTTTAAAATAATAGAACAAAATTCCTTAAGTTCATGATGGGAATGGATTGGTACTAAGGTGTTTAATAGTCTGTAGGTTCATCTAGATTTGACTCTGCCTTGAAAGATAAAGCACAACAGTAACAAAAATAGTAAACCCTGCCTTAAAATACCCTGTAGATAGCATTTATTATTGAGAACACTTTGAGGGAAAAATTGTCAGATATTTATTTTTTTCTTCCAGTTTTATTGAGATACAGGAGACTGCACTGTGTAAGTTATGGGTGTGATTGACTTTACTATTAATACATCATAAAAGTTTATTACAGTCTGTTTAGTGAGCATCCATTATGTCATTTAGATACAAAATCAGAGAAATAGAAAAAAATTTTTGTGTGATAAGAACTCGTAAGGTTACTTTCTTAGCCACTTTAATATATAACATACAGCAGTGTTAGTTACAAGTATCATGTTGTACATTACATTCCTAGTACTTATTTATCTTAAAACTGGATATTTAAGTTTATTTAAGTTACACCAGAAGTAAAAGTGGTGGTTTTCTTAGATAATATGATATACTATATCAATAATGTGTTGCTATATAACAAACCCGATCTGTCTTAAAATAGCTGTCATTTATCTTGCTCACAAATCTGGGGGTGATCTGGGTAGGCCCCATGACCTGTTTCTGTTTCACACAGTGCCTGTTGTTAGCCTAACTTCAGGCGGAGGGGGAGGTACCAGAGGATGCACTTTCAAGATGACTAACTCACATGCTTGGGAAATTGAGCTGCAGCCGAGGTTCTCCTCCACATAGTTCTTTTTACAATTGTTTGGCCTTTCTCACAGTGTGGTGATTGGGTTCCAAGAAGACAAGGCATTTCTGTGACCTGGTCTCAGAAGTCGTAGTCACTTCTGTTATGTTTATTGGTAGAGACAATCACCAAGTTTTGAGGATAGGGGCCATGAACTCTACCTCTTGTTGGGGCCATTTTTGGAAATTTTAATCTACCCCATGTGTTTCTTTCCACTTTATTGCCACTTAACATGTATTTCTGAGAAATTCTTTGGAAAAAAATCAATTTAATGTTTAGAAGTTAGTAGAAAACTAAAAGTAAAATAAAATAATATCTGAGCAAGAAACTTTAAAATTTTCCTTTCTCTGTAGTTCTCAAGATTTTATTTTCAACTGCCTCTATTAAGAATTACTGAAACTTTGGATATTGTAAATACATAGTTAATTTACTTGTGCAAATCCCAGCATGAATTACGTACTTATCAACATGCTTTTATTTTCAAGGATATACAAAGGAAGTATGCATTGTGTTGGCAGTTTATAAGGCCACCCCTGGGTTTGGTGATGTTCTTGGAGGGCACAGCATGTAGCTGTCCTCACAGATATGGTTTATTACAGCAGAGGAGCCAAAGCAAAATCAGCAAAGGAAAAAGGCACATGGGGCCAAATTCAGAGGAAACTAGGCCCAGACTTCCAAGAGTCTTCTCTCAGTGCGGTCATACAAGGGGTGTGCTTAATTCCTCCAGCAACAGATTGTGACAACATATGTGAAATGTCTGCCAGGGAAGCTTATTAACGACTTGGTGCCCAACGTTTTTATTGGGGTCTTGTCCTGTAAGCACTCTTTACCTTGCACTTACCAAATGCCAGAGTCCCCAAAGGAAAGCAGGTGTTCAGCATAAATCAACCATTTGGGTTGCTTAAGCAGTTCAGGCACAGTGAAGTACCCTTATGATAGTTGGGTGCTGGGAACCCTCCTAAAATCCAAGTTCCCAGACACCAGCCAAAGGCCAACTTTGTAGGCAGGCTTTTCTAAGGATAGCTCTTTCAGGCCTGCTGTGTTAATGCTTTCTTTAAAAAAAATTATCCCCTAATCTTTAAATTGTTCTTGATTGACCCTTCAATGTTGTAAATTCTGAGTAAACTCCATAGTTAAAGAGTTGAACATAAATGAGATATAACTTGGCTGTTAACTTTAAAACCAAAACCAAATATCAATTTCTGTTAAAACTTGAAAGCTTCCTGATAGTATGGAGTTGAAACATTAACAGTTTTAAGCTAAATATATTGTCTGTGTATTACTAATAGATGGATTATAGTTACAGGATCAAATACGTTCAATAACTTTCCACCAACTTCTTAAATACATCCTTGGAGAGGAGAGACGAGTCTTAAGGAGCATAAGTTCTGGAACTAAACTATATGTCTTCGAGTCCTGGTTTCTCACACTTTCTCAGTTTTCTCATCTATCCAAGGGGGATAATAATAGTACCTACTTGATAGAGTTATAGGTGGAATAGGTGAATTAATATACACACATATCTTGCTTTGTTACATTTTGCAGATACTACCTTTTACAAATTGAAGGTTTGTGGCAGCCTTGTGTCGAGCAAGTCTATTGGCGTCATTTTTGCAACAGCATTTGCTCACTTTGTGGTCTGTCACATTTTGGTAATTCTCACAATATTTCAGACTTTTTCATTATTACTGTATTTGTTATGGCTATCTGTGATCAGTGGTCTTTGATATTACTACTGCAACTCACTGAAGGCTCAGATGATGGTTAGCATCTTTTAGCAATAAAGTATTTAAAATTAAGGTATGGACATTGTTTTTTAAGACATAATGCTGCTGCACACTTGATAAACTAGCAGGATAGTGTAAATACAACTTGTATGTGCACTGGGAAACCAAATAATTTGTGTTAGTTGCTTTATTGTGATATTTGTTTTATTGTGGTGGACTGGAATATCTATGAGGTCTATGGCTGTATGTAAAATATCTGCCAGGTAGTGTGTGTTAACCCCTATATCATCATTCTGTGGTTATAGTAATTATGATTGTCATATCTTTAAAGTACAGTAAGAGATTGGGGGTGTGGAGAGTTGGAATAATTTGCTATAAAGTTAAACCCAGAAGTATTTAGGACCTTTAATCCTCAATTAATGTATCTACTTTAATCATTGGTACCAATGTGCCTGCACAGTTCAATAGGATATTTCTACAAATAATTAAATGCCTGTATAGAAAAATAATTTCCATGTTTTTGGTTAGAATTCTGTTTGGCTAGGAATGGACAAGTGAAACTATCTTAGTGGAAACAGATCAGTAGTTTTCTAACATTGTTGATTACACAGTAAAATAAGCTTTCTTACTAGGGAAGAGAGTACACAAGGTGTTAACTTAAATGAAAGAATGAAGTTAATATTTTTAACATTTCTCCTTAAGGACCAGTATATTGCGGAGAATCACGCAGATGGAATTATAGTAAGTTTAATCTAATCTTTACTCCACTTTACTTCTGCAGAGCATTAATAACCAGTTATGTCAGGAGAAGCCTGAATTTCCACTTATTTTTCAACACAAATCCCTCTTTTTACCCACTCACTGCTCTCTATTGTTGATTCTTGCAATTTTCCTTGAGCTCTTACAGTTGGCCGTCTTTCAACAATCATTTGGAGGGGAAATTTAGATCTTAAAATTAAGTATTGGTTCTTATTGAATCACCTTGCATGTGTTAACTTGATGGGTTAATCATGGTGTAAAAATGCGGCTTTTATGACTAAATACTGCATAACTCACAATGCTACATTTCTTGGCAAACTGTTTCTAATGAAAGTAGGGGGCACAGTACTGAAACATATCTTAATCTAATTATATGTTTATAGGTTTCTTTTTTTTTTTTTTTTTTCTTTTTAGATTCTGTGTATTGTGTTAGCTGTGTTAGCCGCTGTGGTGTATACTGCTTTTTTGTAGCAGCAGGTTGCAATGTGAATTTTTTCACATATAGCCATTTTCTCTTCTTTCCTCCCCTTGGTTTTTTAGTCTTCCCTTATATTCAACTTGCCCACCTAAAAGAAAATTTTATTGGAAATAAAAGTTAGAGTTTGAAGGTTTGCAGTTTAAGCTTCCCTGATTTTATGATACATGTGTGACTTGTGTTCAGACTGTATTTTTGAAGCATGAGGCAACCTCTTTTTTTAGTCTTGAGGCTTTACAAATGCCAGAGGTCTGCAAACTCATTTTGTAAATCTTCAAAACCATCTTATGATTATACTTGAAAGGATGAGTATGTTATCTTTTTATTTGCTTTAAAATGAACACCAAGTTAGATGTCTATGTTGTTTACATATTTCTTGAGAAAACAGAGATAAGAGAAACATTTTAAAAATTTGAATTAAACACATTGAAATATTTGTTTCTCTTCACAGCATGAATTCAGGGTTTGAGCCCTGGTGATTTAATAGAACTATGTGATATAAACACAATACAATATAATATACCTCTTCCTGAGATAGCAGTTAAGATTATAAGCCTCATGGAAAAAGACTATGTAAGTTGTCTAGAATTTCATGGGAACCCCTAACACCTTAAGGAAAATTAATGATGGCAGTTATTTTTATCTCTTTTCCCTCAAAGCAAATCAATTACTTTTTATTATGTTAAACAAGTTTTATAAAGCATACCAAAAATGTTTGATTATTTGCAGTTTAAAAACATCTAGAAAGTTTATACTCATAGAAAACCTAAACTTATAGAAAACAGACATATTTGAATCATTTGATTAGGGACCATAGCATTTTTCCTTAAGGGTTTTTTTTTTTCTTTTTTTTTTTTTTTTTTTTTTTTTTTTAAAGAGGAGTTGTTTATGGTTTAGGCCTTGAACCCAGACTGCTAGGACGTAGCCCTTCCACTTACTAGCTGTGACTACAGGCAAGTTACTTAACCTTTGAGTCTTCTTTTCCTCATCTATAAAGAAAAGTGACTTCTACCTCAGAGGGTTGTTGTAAGATAGTATGCACAGAGTACTCAATAAATGTTAGCTGTATATACATGTATATGTAGATAATTAATCCTGGAGAAGGAAATGGCAATCCACTCCAGTACTGTTGCCTGGAAAATCTCATGGACAGAGGAGCTTGGCAGGCTACAGTCCATGGGGTCGCAAAGAGCCGGACACAACTGAGCAACTTCACTTTCGACTTCACTTAAATAATTAATATATTTTGTATTGAATCGCACTTCTCAAGCTCTTCACGTTCTTTTTTAAAGCAAAGCATAGAATATTATTTGACATATTTTAGCCTGAAGTTGATCGATCACAGATTGTTAGATATGTGTAGAATAGTTGTGTTTTCTGTTAACAACAGCAGCAAGAAATATTTGGTACCTTTAACATACATCTTAAAAAGTCTAAAAGTGTTCTGTGGGATTGACAAGCCTAATAATCTTAGGCTTTTGAAAAATGGGACATTGCATTCAAAAGATAGAATTCTGGTCCATTTTTCCAAAGTTATTTTATTTCTTAGCATCTTTATAAATTTTACTTACATTAATGTAATAGGTGGGAATAAGGAGGCAGCATGTTCTTGTTCCTGTGGCTCAAAGTATTAGAAGTGGGATTTTGCCTTTGTTAAAGCACCTGGGTCCCTTTAGAGAAAAATTACTATGTAAAAATAAGAAATATATTCTAAGGACAGTTCCAGGATTGTTGAGACACTTGTTTAGTTATTATGGCCCAGCCTGGTATCTGAAAATAGAATCCTAAAGTAATAACTAAAAAGCCCTTAGAGACCATAGCATCCAGATATTTCTTCATTTTATACACTGGGAAGGTGAGGCCCACAGCAGATTAGACTTGCCAGGTCACTGGTAGAGCAAGGATTCTAGGAATTAAAGTTTTAAGTCTCTGTTTCTGTGCTTTTCCTAATGCTTTGGAACTTTACCCACTTTACAAATTATTAATTATTGTTTTCAGAGTTTCTTCTCTGTGTCCTTTATTTCCTAGGCCTAGAATATTTATGGTAGGTAGACTGTTGTGACAGAATTCTTGTGTTTAAATTACTTAATTTAAGAGATCTGATTTAGTGATTTTTCTATATACAGAGAGGGGGTTTAAGAAAAAAATTAACTTAGGTATTAAATAAGAATGCTATAAGAAACTTTCCCATTATCTCAATTTCCATTGTTAGGTGCTTTTAAATTTTCACAAATGCTTTTGAAGCTCATTCATCAGTAAAAATACATCTTTTCTAATTCTATTTTAGTATTTTCTGTTATAAGCTCTACCTAATACATATTTGAAGTTTAGTTTTCCAGATCAAGGAAAGCTGAAGAATTTAAGTTTTTATTTCTTGGATTTTATCTAATGTCATCTTCTAAATGGTGGATTTAAACTTTACTTTGGCAAAGACCTTGGTTTAAAATCTCACCCTCCTCCAAAAAAAAAAAAAAAAATCAGGAAGCTGTGGAGTCTTGTTTTTAAAATACCATTATGCTGGCAAAATAGTTTCTTGGCTTGGAGTCAGAAAACCTAGGCTTTTTCTCTCTCTCTCTCTCAAATGTAACTACATATTTGAGTATTTTTTTTCCTTCTAAATCCTCAAGAAAAAAAAAGCTTGTTTCCCCGCAACAACTAATTAGGAGACAAGTTTCTTTGCCTTTAGTGACTGTAAAACTAGATGCCTATACAGTGCAATACACATTGATGGAAGGTGGCTATAGTATGGGATGTAAAGATAAGATTATAGTGGTGCAAGTGTATTAGGTCGTTGTAGGTATAATGCTCATTAATAACAAAGTAAGAGCATTTCTCCCCACTTTGATATTTGTGTTGAATTAAAAATTTGAGAAGCACTGAGTTGAATTGAGAATTTATTGTTTTGGCTTCCTGAAATCATTCTACAACTCTTTCCATGTGTTTTCATTTGGCTTCACCTTTCTATGTGACAGATTGATTCATTTTTCCTACTTACTATGATTTTTGAGAAAATTTTTTATAAGAAACCCTTAGCCTGCTGTATAGTAAAGTTGTTTTATTTCCTCCTTGAAATTTGACCAACATGTCTGTATAGCTGCTCCCAGGACTTTGCTGTCAGAAATGTGGGCATTTCATACATTTGGGAAGGTCAACACCAGAAGGGTAATTACAATAAAAATAACTATACTGTGTTTCTTTACCTCAGAGTACTATTAATCCTGTGGATGCAATATATCAACCTAGTCCCTTGGAACCTGTGGTCAACACAATGCCTTCCCAGACTGTCTTACCTCCAGGTATAGTATAGTATTTGGAAAATTGTTTCACAGATTCATTAATGACAAAAAAAATCTTTTTTTTTTAATGGCAGTTGTAGTAATCTTGAAGAGCTCTGTTTTTTTTTTTAAAAAAAAAAAGTAAAAGGGATCTCACACACAAATACAGCCAAAAATGAACTGGAAAAAAATCATACTATTTTGGGGATTGGAGCTTTTTAAATACAATTCAAAAGGTTTTGGTTTTCAAAGTGAGATGGAAGACAAACATGATTACTTGGATTAGCTGATAGGACTGAATCCTATGACCTAGGATTTATGGCTACCAAGGAAAACATAATATACCTTGATCTACTTGAAGGTAACCCAGAAATGTTCTATTTTTGTGTATTCTTTATAACTCTGAATTATACAAGTGTACTTTTTTGTGGCATCCAACATTTCAGTTGTTGGGTGAAATGTTCTCATTGGTGATGAAGTTAAGTCAGAAATTTTACTGGGGAAAAAAAAATCTGTTTAAAATTACTTACAAGTATGTGAGGTCTTTTTAGGAATTTTTTCTCCTTAGGAGAAAATTAGGAGCATAATATGTCATGAGACTAAAGAGGAAGTACTGTGCCACATTTTAGATTTTACATGTGGTTTAATCCTCGGGTGCATGCTGTGTGCTTGTTAAGTTGCTCAGTCGTGTCCAACTCTTTGCAACCTATGGACCAGGCTCCTCTGTCTATGGGATTCTCCAGACAAGAATACTGGAGTGGGTTTCTATACCTTCCTTCAGAGGATCTTCCCAACCTGGGGGTCAAACCCAAATTTCTTAGGTCTGATGCATTGGCAAACAGATTCCTTACCTCTGAGCCATTTGAGAAGCCCATCCTCAGGGAGGAAACAGTTTATCATCAGAAGCATTTGCTGGCTGTACAGAGCAATTGTGCTAAGATATTGGCCTATCTTGACTAGTCCTTGATATCCCACCTAGTGTCTCAGTACTCGGTAGCCTACCATCATTGAGTTTAAAGAGGATAGGGCATCGGAAAGGAGTAGCAGCATGACAAGTGACTTACTGGAATATAGTCTCAAAAGTTACTGGTCTTTAAGATTTTGAATTCCACAGAGTTGTAGTTAAAAGTTATGTTTGGCTTTTTCTCTCACTTATTTCACATCTTAAATCTCCTAGAACCTACTCAGTTGTGTAAGTCAGAGCAGCGTCCATCTTCTCTACCAGTTGGACCTGTATTAGCAACCTTGGGACATCATCAGACTCCAACACCAAATAGTACAGGTACAGATTGTGTGCTTCCTTTACTTCTCATAACTGCCCATTAACACTTGAGATTTGTGTTTGATTACGGATGGGAAAAGATTGAAGAAAGGTGGTATATTTTGCATTGGAGATACCTTAGTTTTACTTTTATAGTTCCATCCATGAAGTGGTTAGCTTTGTGATTGAACCAGAAATTTAATAATAATTATAAAGACTCTGATGCTGAGAGGGATTGGGGGCAGGAGGAAAAGGGGACGACAGAGGATGAGATGGCTGGATGGCATCACTGACTTGATGGACGTGAGTTTGAGTGAACTCCGGGAGTTGGTAATGGACAGGGAGGCCTGGTGTGCTACAATTCATGGGTCGCAAAGAGTCAGACACGACTGAGCGACTGAACTGAACTGATAATTTATATGAAATAAATTATTGCAGAATTTTGTGTATTTATTGAGATTTATTTTGAAGATATGTATTGACTTTTTTAAAAAATTGCTCAGGTTAGATTTATATACTTTCTTATTGTAAAGGAATCAAATAATACAGAAGTATGAGAACAAAAGCTGTAAATCTCCTTTACTGTTTGTTGTTTGCATACATGTATGTACATGTCTACCTGTATTGCATACTTTTATTACTGTTTTTGTTCTAACCTAAATGAGATCATACGGTTCTGTGACTTTCTCAATTTTCATTTAACCGAGAACCATTTAGAGAACTTTCTGTGTTTATACACTTAGGTCTGCAACATACTTTTTACAGCTGCTCAAGCTGTTTTCCTGCTGATGGACATTTAGGTTGATTACAGTAATTTCCTGTTATAAGCAGTATTTCAGGGAATACTCTTCAACAGCAGCTTGGGCACATAATATATTTTTATGGATAGATTTATCGGTCACATTTTTCACCAATTTTATAAGCATAAAAGGATACTTGATTTAATTTGCATTTTCTGAATTTGTTTAGATTCCTGGTCTTTATTTTTTTCTCTGATTCACAAGGATACTATCAATGTTAGTATAGATTTATTCCTTATTTTAAAACTAATCAGGTTGATGTTGAGTTATCAGTTGAACCAAACGCAAGGGAGCACTTGGTTTTTGTCCCTATTACACCTGGAGGCCAAAATCAAAACCACATGAAGGACATGGGAGATGAGCTCCTGCTATTGCTCCACAGATTCTTTCCTGGGTGGGAATTTCCTGTGTAATAATGAAAAGCTACCTTGTGATTTTTAGCCCAGTATGAAATTTGAATTAGTAAAGATGCTGATACTGTTACTTTGGATTTTTAATATTTAACAGCCTGAACCATATGTCTTCTTAATTTTGGAAAAAAGCAAGCAACAAGAAGAGCTCTCTTATTTGAAACTGTAAAGTGATGATAAGCAATTTGAATAATAAGATTGAGATGTTTGGCTGACTTTTTTGTGTATATCATTACACTTTGCCATTTTAAAAATTGTATCTGTGTTTCTTTTTTTATAAAGAGGAATTATGTTAGAATTTTGAAATAGCCAAAATATATCCATTTGGAAATATAAAATACTAGTCAGTTACAAACTTTGAAAAAGTTTGCATTTTTTATGTACATGAAGTTTAGAGTCATTAATTAGTTATAAATAATGATAAATAATTTAGGATAAATTATTTCAGGAGGCATTATAAAAATATAACATTGTAGAGTAGGTGGATTTAAAGAAATCTTTTCTGGTTTATGTCTTGTTTGATTTTTCAGCCTAAATTCTTCATCTTTCTTTCCTTCATCTCGGTCACTAATACATAAAAAGTTTTTTCTCATAAGGAAAACTCAATTCTTTGGATTGCAGTTCCCATTCTAACTCATTTTCTTCTTGAATACATTTTCAGTTTTGTGTGGTTGCCAGGACTGTTTGCATATTACTTAATCATTTGTATTTCCTGGTCTCTTTCTTCCTTTCTCTGTCATTTTCCCCCCCTTATTTCAATAAGGGAAAATTTATTTCCCATCTTATTGCTGGTATGGAGCAGGGCAGGTGGGTGAGGAGAAGATTTTAAAGTCATTTGCTAAGATGAACTATCTCTGGCATTCACACAATAAGCTTTGCCTATTTAGGCAGCAAACTTTCTGTGTTTATGTTTTAAAAATATCTTTGTGAACATGGTAACTGAGTGTGGCAGGTGGATGTGCTCTCGTAACTGTTGAAGCGTAGACCGTGGAATGGGCTAAAAATCCATGGGTGGGTCTGGATTCATTTTTATTGCTGCTGTTCTTATTTCTTCTAGAAGCATGGCATTGGCTTTTAGATTGTCAGCAGTGACTTTACTCTCCACCAGACATTGGTAGCAGTTTGGCATAAATTGCCTGAGAGTCCTTAGATGCTCAATAAATACTTTTTAAATTGCTCTCAATATTTCACTGTTCTGTTTGATACTTTCATTGTTATTTTTTATTACGAAACAATGAACCCCAGATGATTACCAAAGAAACATAGCATTTTTTCATTTATTTAGAAGGCTGTGTCCCATTCTATAATGTGATTTGCCTTTTTCTTTGTCTAGTTTACATGTTGATTTTCTTTACAAATAGTGTAGGGACTTCGGCCAACTTAACTCTTTTCTTGATTTTAATAAGTCTGCTTTGACCCCATCTTCCTAATATCTTCCTTTCTATTACCAACATTGTCTCTTAATTTAAAACTCTTTTAACTTTCTAGGCAGTGGCCACTCACCCCCTAGTAGCAGTCTGACTTCTCCAAGCCATGTCAACTTGTCTCCAAACACAGTCCCAGAGTTCTCTTACTCTAGCAGTGAAGATGAATTCTATGATGCAGATGAATTTCATCAGAGTGGCTCATCACCAAAGCACTTAATAGAGTGAGTAGGTGAACTAACTGTATTGAAATGAGTCTCCTGATTTTTAAAAATGTGATTTGATTTTGAAAAACATGTTAAACAAGTTCCTTTAAAAATTATTTGGAAAAAATGGAAAAGAGCTTATTTTCAGTTGACGTACTGAGCAAGGCTAGTTCTGTGAGAATGTTGATTTTACTCCCGATTTAATTCAAATAGAATAAGTTAGTATCAGTTGTGATAACATGCCAGTATTGTTCATTGAACTTTGGGCCTTATTTCTATAGAACCAACATTAGGAGAGGGTCAAATGAAAGTGAGGATGCTAGGAATTATTCATATAAGAGGAGGTTACTACTACTTGTTTTGTATTAGAGTGAAGGTATTCAGGTACCTATAAGTAAGGCTCTGTACTAACCAGGTAGAGGAATGATGTGTTCAGGACTTTGGACCCCATGGACTGTAGCCTGCCAGGCTCCTCTGTCCATGGATTTTTCCAGGCAATAATACTGGAGCAGGTTGCCGTGTCCTCCTCCAGGGGCTCTTTCAGACCCAGGAATCGAACCCATGTCTCTTGTGTCTCCTTCATTGGCAGGTGGATTCTTTATCACTAGCGCCACCTTATACAGAAGTGAAACAAGAGCCAATCCTTCCCCTCAGGAACTTACAGTCTTTTGTGGGGAAAACGGACCTTTATAATTCAGTATGAAATATGCTTTGGAAGAATAAGCCCAGGAAGAATTGGGAGCATTTTGAAGTCCTGAGAAGAAAGGATTCACAGAGGATGGCGGGAATGAGATCCTAAGATGAGACATGGATGAGAGAGAAGGGTCATAGGGGTGAGAAGAGGAGGGGGAAATGGAAAATGTTGTTCTCATGGAGCTGGAACCCTAATAAGAAAGGCCTGGGGGCAGCAGGGGCTTGGTTTCTTTGAGAAGCTATAAGCTAGTGAGTGTGGTTATAAGTTGTGGGGAGTGGTTAAGAAGATACAGGATACAGGAGAGGTTGACAAGGGCCAGGTCATAAAGGAGTCCTTTTAGCCTTTGATGAATTTTGAACATTTTCTCGCAAGTGATGGCATCTGCTGGTCAGGTCTACCTTTTAGAAAAATGAATAAGAAAAATATGCCTAAATTGTACAGAATTGAGTGCAGTGGGAATGCATTATGTGTAGGAAGACCAGCCAAAACTGGGTAGGACATTGAGAAATGTTGATAACCTGAGCTAAGGTCATAGCATAGGAATGGAGGGAAGCATGTGGACTCCAGAGATACAAAGTAGGCAGATTTTAGCAGATAGTGATGGTAGATTTTCTTTTATTAGGTGACATTTGACCTATTTTACACTGTCAGATCAAAGCTAGGTATGTTCTAGGTATGTTCTATTGTACAGAAAAGGCCTTTCTTTACACATGAAGTCACTTACATAATAGTTAAAGAAAGTGAAAGTCTCAGTTGTGTCTGACTCTTAGTGACCCCATGGACTATACAATCTGTGGAATTCTCCTGGACAGAATACTGGAGTGGATAACCCTTCCCTTCTCCAGGAGATCTTCCCAACCCAGGGATCGAACTCTAGTTTCCTGCATTGCAGGCGGATTCTTTACCAGCTGAGCCACAAGGGAAGCCCAAGAATACTGGAGTGGGTAGCCTATCCCTTCACCAGCAGATCTTCCTGACCCAGGAATCGAACCGGAGTCTCCTGCAGTGCAGGTGGATTCTTTACCAATTGAGCTATCAGAGAAGCCCACTTACATGATAGCCAGTCAGCAAAGTCCTTTTTATCCCTGCTAGTATAATATAGGTTGCTATGATTAGACTTTGGATTCTGGAATCTTAGAAAGAAATAATAGGTTCTAAATCTGTTTTGCTTTAAAGGTGTGTGATCTTGGTCAAGTTATTTAACCAGTGTAATCCTCAGTTTCCTTGTTGGTAAAATGAGGATGATAATAGTTTCAAATTCAAGGAGTCGTCGTGAACATGTATATGACAATCATGTCAATCAAGTGCTTACAGTAATGTCTGGCATTTATAATAAGTATGCAGTAAGCGATAGCTGTTATAGAAAGCAAATTAACATTTATTTGCTTTAATGTTCCTATATTTGTTGTAGATGTAACTGGCTTACTTTTTGTTGGGTATTTTTTCCAACTGTTGTGCATCTCAAAGAGTAAGTGCTATCGTTGCAGTTTTGGGTTTGCTTTGAAATACAATACAGATTTGGAATTTGGAATTTTGTCACAGATTATATGTGAATTTGCAAGCTGAGTACCATCAGCCAAACTTAGACCTTGAACCTTGGTTTCTTTTAATAAGGAATCTTGTGTAGCACTTCAGTTCTCTTAAGTTTGCGCATGAACTGAGAAATACAGTATCACATGTAATTGTACCATAACTGTTCAGAATCTCAAAATTTATAAGGAAAATGACTATTATTAATTCGGGAAGTGTTATTACATAGTAGATCAAATTCAACATTTGAATGTGAGAAACGTAAAATGTATGCCATTAGGTGAATACATAGTTACAAACATGAGAGGAAAAGAGATTTGGGCCCACAATTCAAGAAGACTAGTTCAGCAGAAAGAGTTAGGTTTAGCATGTTGGTTTCTTAATGTTTGTATGTGCGGCAGTAAACTATTACAAGACCATTATTAACAGTTTGCCAATAGAAATTTCACTTTAATTTTGAAAAATAATTTTTATAATAGGTTAAAAGAAAACAGGCATTTGGGAGAAAATTCCAAAATAAAGATTATTATTGATTTTTGAAGTGTTAAATCATTGTTTCCTTAAAAATAATTAAAGAAGGTCTGGTTCATGGGACGTTAGCTATTACTTGAAACATAGAACAAATTAAGTATCAAAATGAATCATCTATCCTGTAGAAACCTAAGTATATTTATTAAAAGCTTGATGATGATATGGTTAGCCTCCTTACTACATCACTGATAGTCTCTGGCCCCAGTTTTAGGGGTACTCCTTAAATTTTAAGTGCTTGCTTACCTGTTGTACCTGTAATAGGCATGTCTACAAAGTTACCTGCAGGCTCATAGGCGTTTTTTTTTTCTCCTTAGAAACTTCTTCTTTGTGCTCTCCCAGTACCCACCTCATAACAAACATATGATCTATGAACCTTCATGCATCCTTATATGCCTTAATCTAGATTCCAAAACTAGTAGGGACTATAGGTATTTAATTTGGCCAGCACAGTGTTTGTTGACTTTTTTTTTTTTTTTTTTTTTTTAATAATGGGAGTGTAAATCCCTTCAAATTGACTATGCTGGCTCCAGGTCTCCATTGTCTTATGGAATGGGGAGTGTTCAGTCGTGTCTGACTCTTTGAGACGCCATGGACTGTACCCCGGCAGGCTCTGTCAAATTTCCAGGCAAGAATACTGGAGTGGGTTGTCATTTCCTCCTCCAGGGGATCTTCCCAACCCAGGGATTGAACCTGGTCTCCTGCATTGCAGGCAGATTCTTTTACTGCTGGGAAGCCCACCTGACCCTATTCACATATTTAGGCTTCCCTGGTTGGTCAGCCATAAAGAATCTGCCTGCAATTCAGGAGACCACCTTCAATGTAAGAGACACTGATTCTATCCCTAGGTCAGAAAGATGCCCTTGAGAAGGAAATGGCAGCCCACTCTAGTATTCTTACCTGGGAAATCCCGTGGACAGAGGAGCCTGGCAGGCTCCAGTCCATGGGGTCGCAAGAGTCAGACTCAACTTGGCAGTTACACCACCATCACCACCATTCTCACATTGATGCTCTCTGTCTCATGTCTGTAGGCATTGAGCTTGTGTGCCACCTGCTGCTCATCAGCTGCTACCACTAGCTTTCTAGCTCTCCAGTCAAGTTTCTATCTACAGTTTCTCTCCCTGAAGGAAGAGAATTTGAAAGCTTAAGTCCTTCCACCATTCAGTTTCTAAAGACCTGTCGTAATGATAACTTCTCTGTGAACTAATGTTCTAACATAGGCAGAGCACAGAAGATTTTTAGGGTAATGAAACTGTCCTCTGCAATAACTACAATGATGGACACTTAACAACATCCTTTTGTCAAAATTCATAGAATGTACAAGACCAAGCGTGAACCCTACTGGAAACTGTGGACTTTCAGTGATAATGCCATGTTATGTAGGTTCATCAGTTGCTACAAATGTACTACCAAGTACAGGATGTTGATAGTGGGGAAGTTGTACATATGGGAATTCTGTACTTTCTGCTCAGTTTTGCTCTGAACCTAAAATTGCTCTTTAAAAATACCATGCTTACCATTAAATAAGAAATCAAAAGAAAGTAATCAAGGCAAACTATGTTTCAATTAGAATATATAATGTGTTTTGCTGGAGAAGGAAATGATATTCTACTTCAGTATTCTTGCCTAGAAAATCCCACGGACAGAGTGGCCTATCTGGTGGGCTGTAGTATATGGAGTTCACAAAAGAGTCGAACGTAACTTAGCAACTGAAGAACAGTGGTGTTTTGCATCTATAAATTTGCAATAAAAGACTTTAATGTGTGTACCATTTTATAAATAATACCTGCAGTATGAGAAATTTGGTTTCTATTTTTACCCTTAATAAGTAAACTTAGATCATTCTTTTATTAATGTACAAATACTAGTCCTGGGTAGGTTATGATCAGAGCTGTATAACAGAGGGAGCTTTCTTTAGACCCTGTTAATCAGCTCATAATACCACTTACCATAAATTTACTTGTAAAAGTTAATTTTTTTAATTTCAAATATGGTTTTTTATTGACTAGGAAAGATGTTATTACCCGTTGTAGGCTTTTTCAAAGGATCTCAAAAATACATCTTTCTGAGACTAATTAATAGATTTATCATTTTTGAGGTTCTGGAAATTGTCGCCAAGAATTACGACATACTTACATTTATGCAAGGAAACAAATTTGGAAAATGAATTCAAGTTTTAAACTTACATGAAGAGGCAAAATCTTACTAATTTTTCATGGCCTTTCAACATGTGAGCATACACCATGCAAAAAAACAGGAAGCTGATGGGGAGAGAATCAAGCATATATATGTATATAACCAGCTAACTTTAAAGGTCTAGTTTGTTTCTGTCAGTTATCTGCATATACTGGTTTTAAGTGGCTTTATAGGTTAACGTCTTACTGTGATTTTAAATTGCTTCCTTAAAAAGCTTAAGAAGGTGATTAATATTTTTTAGTTCCTCTGGATCTGCCTCAGTCTTGACACACAGCAGCTCGGGAAATAGTCTAAAGCGTCCAGATACCACAGAATCACTTAATTCTTCTATGTCCAATGGAACAAGCGATGCTGGTAAGCAGCCTTTGAGAGTTTTAACTTTTTTTCCTTAAAAATATTTGTTTGAAAAAAATCATTTATAATACTGGTACCAGCACAGATTGGCCCAGTGTAACACCACTCTAAGAAGATGTGTTTTATTTTAGACCTTTTCGATTCACATGATGATAGAGATGACGAAGGGGAGGCAGGGTCGGTGGAAGAGCACAAGAGTGTTATCATGCATCTGTTGTCACAGGTTAGACTTGGAATGGATCTTACGAAGGTAAGAATCAAATTTGGTTTTGCTGTTAATGTATATATGTAGATTCTCAGTGATTGTATGGTGAGTGTATCTGCACATGTAATGTAATGACGTATTTCTGTTTATACTTTTGTCTTTTTATATATGTACCTGAGTAAACTGAGAATTTTATAAATGGATAACATAAGTAAAACTAGGGTAATTTCATAGGGATAGTATGTATGGGAAAAAGCGTGGAGTAGTATTGGGCTTGGTTAGTAGTTGGACAAAACCCAAAGCAGTGTAGCATATGCATAGAATCAAAATGAGCAGAGTTCTGATTTTGGGGTCAGAGGGTCTGTGCTTACATCCTACTTTTGCTGTTACCAAACTCTGACCTTGAGCAAGTTCCTTCCTCTATAACCTTTGGGTTTTGCATATACAAAATGGATATTGGAACAGGTAATGAGTGGGAAATTGTATGATATACATTGAGCCATAAAATTATTATGGTTCTGGATTTGAATTTGAATTTAAACTTGGTGCTCTAAACAGAATGCATGATTGATACAGGAGACTGGTGTATAGGCGCCTGTGTATATCCCTGCCACTCTGCTTAAAGCCTTCTCCTTTCACCTAATTCTCACCATAGCACTGCAAAGTTGGTGGTGGTGGTTAACTTCATTTTATAGATGAGAAATTGAAGCTCACAGAGATTAAGTAATTTGGCTAAGTCCTTCCTATTAAGTGGCAGAACTGAGATTCTAATCTGGTTGTAGATTTCAAAATCTATAAACTAAACCATAATACTTTCTAGTAAGTGTGTATAATAAAAATTTTTACCCCAAATCTAAGAACAGAAGCACAAGGATAGCATTAATTTGTGCAACAAACATACTTGCTGGGGAAGTTCTAGGTAAGAGAATATTTGCAGGAGCTTGCCTCCAGAATTTTTTCATTGATCATTAGATTGATTGCATAATTGCTGGAGCAGAATTGTCACTTCAAATTTGAGAAATACAGCTTCATTTTAGATAATGATGTTTATATTTCTTTTCTACACCTTCTACCTTGGTTGCGTTTGGTCTCCAATAATGGAAGAGCCACCTAATAGTATCTTGAACAATACTAGGTTTACTATCTCAGGAAATGAGAAGTCCAGAAATAGAGTAGTTCCAGGATCCATGAATTCATAGTGGGTCAACAATGTGAGAAACGATCTAGGTCCCTTCATCTCTCTGCTCTGCTATACTTTGCATGCTGACGTTCACACTCAGACCCGTCTTCCCACCATTGCAAAATGACTGCCACACTTCCAGTTGATCACATCCTTACGCAGGTATGTCAAAAGGCAGGAAAAATAATTCTCTTCATGAATTTTATTGTTGATATAGGGAGAACATCCTTTTCCCCAGTGGCCCGTCAGACTTCCAGTTGAATCCCATTGACCCAAGCTCAGCCAGTGTGCATGCATAAGCCAGTCACTGGCAAAGGAGGTTAATAGATTGGTTTAGATTAATCTACATTCACCCCTTGGGGTGTGGGAGGGCCCTGTGACTCATAGCAACCTATAGCCTATACCTGAACTGAATCAGACTTCTTTCGGTAGGGATATGCATAGGCAGCCGGAAGGATGTGCTGCAATCAAGTGTGTAGTTCTTGCCTCTCATAGTTTCCTCTGCCGTATGCTCCATGTTTGGGTTTTGTAGCCACTAAAAGTTTGTTAAGTTTTGCTAACTTATTAGATATTTTAGAAATCTTCATTGGCATACATGGTTGTGGTTGTCAGCAGATTGTGAAATCTTGATTCCCTTGTGCATTTCAAAGTATTATTACAATAATACCTTATCTCATTTTCCTACTTATAATAATATCTTCTCACCTCAAATATTTTCTAAAAAGAGTTATTCTCCAAATACATCATAGTGTTTGGAAACATTACTACAGTCACATCTGGTTTACCTCTCTTGGTCTTCAAAACAGTCCTAAGACTTAGCAGGGCATATAATTATCCTCCTTTTACAGAAACTTTCAGATGTTGAGTAAATTTTCTATGGCCTCCTCACACCAAAATAAGTATTTGAACCCAGGTTAAAGACAGCTTAGTCCAGCTCACTTATATCAGTGTTTCAGCAACTTGACATAATGGCATGTATGCAGATAGTGCTAAAAACAATGAAGAAGATCTGTTCAATGAGAGTTCTTAAGAAAAATTTTAAATAGTGAGGGAAAAAATTTTTTTTGATTACACATCTAATCAAACTTATGGTCTGTGGCCATGTCTTCTTTTTCAAATTGCATGTTCTGTACTTTTGTTCATTTTTCTGCTGGCAATAGTAGTCTTTTTCTTGTTGATTTGCAAGAGCTGTTTATATATTGAGATATTTAGCCCTGTCTTGTTCTTTTGCAGTCTTACTTAATAATGTATAATCTCCGTGTTCTCCAAGAGTGGTAGAAAATTACAACAAGCTTACTCACCAGTTTAAGCATACTTATACTATGAATATAGGTGTTCTGAGGAACATTTAAACTCAGGAGTCTAATAATAAACATGCTAAATGTTAGAGCCATAGGGGTTCTTTCCAGGTTCTTGCGTTCTGTCATTCCTCTTTATATACAGCAGCAATACCAGTCCACTGGTCAGTCACTGTCACACTCATTTTCTGCTGCCTTCCCTCCCCTTGTCCCCCACCACCATCTCCATGTCTCCATGTTTTCCCTCTATTAGAGCCTACTCTCTAAGGCTTTTCTCTAGCACCACCTCAGTATGTTGTTTCTCAGCTTCGCCCTCATTCTGGTTTCGCAAACAGAGCATGATCTTTTGCCTCTCCTGAATTTCCAGAGTACATTGAACATCTCCTGGATGCTCCTCTGTTCATGGAATTCTCCAGGCAAGAATAGTGGAGTGGATAGCCATTCTCTTCTCCAGGGGATCTTCCCAACCCAGGGATCAAACCCAGGCCTCCCACATTGCGGGCAGATTCTTTTCCATCTGAGCTACCAGGGAAGCCCGATATTTATCACATTTTACCTAAAAGTTAAATGCTGGTATTATTCTCTCAATTAAACTTTGCTGCTTCCATAGCATTTACCACAGGTGCTTGAATATTGCAGTAATTACTACATTTAAAGGAATCTTTGGTTACTGTGGTGCTCAACTGCCATAATGAATAATGTCTAATCTGATACAGACTTCAAAAACTCTTCCTCTATTTGTAATTAAATTCTTCTTTTCTTAACTGATTAATCTTAATCTTTCTTATTCTTTTTTCCCATATTTCAATTTCTTCTTCTTCTAAGTTTTTATCTTATATTTATTTTTGGCTGCACTGGATCTTTGATGCTGTGCATGGACTCTTCTCTAGTCGCGGCGAGTGGGGCCTACTCTTCAGTTGTGGTGCACAGGCTTCTCATTGCAGCAGCTTCTCTTGTTGAGGAACACAGGCCCTTGGGCACACTGGCTTCAATAGTTGTGGCACATAGGCTTAGTTGCCCCACAGCATTGTGGAATCTTACCTTCTTGGACCAGGGACGGAACCCTTGTCTTCTGCATTGGCAAATGGATTCTTAACCACTGGCCCGCCAGGGAAGTCCTCCAACTTCTTTCCTTTACTTTCTCCTCTGCCACTTTCCCAGGCCCTCAGCATTTTTCTTCATGGGCCCAGCCTCCTGAAGAAAGAGTTGGTAGAATCCCATCTTTATTGTCTTCTTCATTTTGTTTATTCCCTCAGTTACTTACTAAAAATTTCTTAGTTTGTAATAGTAGCTGAAATGCAAGTACAAATAAAGTATGGTTCTTGCATTCTAGAAGCTCATTGTTTACTTGAGGACACAGATCCATAAGTACACAGATCCAGTAGATAAATTTCCTTAGGCACTTAAACGATGATAGAGAAGCAACAGTAGAGAGGAATGTGTGTAGACCCCACCCCCCAAAGTCAAACAGAGCCAATTTTGGATTCCACTTAACAACAGAGCAGTGAAAAAATTTCTCACCCATTTGAGCTTCATTTTTCTCCACTAGTTTGTAATAGGAAAAGGAGTGCATCAAGGCGGTATATTGTCACCCTGCTTATTTAACTTATATGCAGAGTACATCATGAGAAACGCTGGGCTGGAGGAAGCACAAGCTGGAATCAAGATTGCCAGGAGAAATATCAAATAACCTCAGATATTCAGATGACACCACCCTTATGGCAGAAAGTGAAAAAGAACTAAAGAGCCTCTTGATGAAAGTGAAAGAGGAGAGTGAAAAAGTTGGCTTAAAGCTCAACATTCAGAAAACTAAGATCATGGCATCTGGTCCCATCACTTCATGGCAAATAGATGGGGAAACAGTGGCTGACTTTATTTTTGGGGGCTCCAAAATCACTGCAGATGGTGATTGCAGCCATGAAATTAAAAGACGCTTACTCCTTGGAAGGAAAGTTAGGACCAACCTAGACAGCATATTCAAAAGCAGAGACATTCCTTTGCCAACAAAGATCCGTCTAGTCAAGGCTATGGTTTTTCCAGTAGTCATGTATGGATGTGAGAGTTGAACTACTGAAGAATTGATGCTTTTGACCTATGTTGTTGGAGAAGACTCCTGAGAGTCCCTTGGACTGCAAGGAGATCCGACCAGTCCATCCTAAAGGAAATCAGTCCTGAATATTTATTGGAAGGACTGATGTTGAAACTGAAACTCCAATACTTTGGCCATCTGATGCAAAGAGCTGACTAATTTGAAAAGACCCTGATACTGGGAAAGATTGAAGGTGGGAGGAGAAGGGGATGGCAGAGAAGGAGATGGTTGGATGGCATCACTGATTCAATGGACATGAGTTTGAGTAAACTCCAGGAATTGGTGATGGACAGGGAGGCCTGGTGTGCTGCAGTTCATGGGGTCGCAAAGAGTCAGACACGACTGAGCAACTGAACTGAACTTTCTCTAGTGTAAAATGATGATAATTTCTTCTTAATGAGATGGTTGTATGGTTTAATAAGATAATGTATGTGTGATGCTCCAGAAAGTCAAAAGATATCAAAGGGTTGCTACTGCATAGTTGTTATTGCTAAAACTTTGATTATTGACTCAGGGAGCCAAAGAGAGGTTGCTCAGAGAAAGTGACATTTGAACATTCAGAATCTCTTGTCTTTCATCTCTTAGGCAGGTTAATGGGCATTTGTGAATCAGAACAGTTTGAGAAGTAGGTATCAAAAGCATGCCTGGGCAGTACTTGGTGGATGTTACTGTGATTGGAATCAATTTTTTTTGTTTTCATTTACGTGTTTTTCTTTTTAAATGCAGCTTAGCAGTCTTATATATCTGTAGTGGAATTTGATTCTCAAGGGTCAAATATGTATGTTTTTCAGGTAGTTCTTCCAACATTTATTCTTGAAAGAAGATCTCTTTTAGAAATGTATGCGGACTTTTTTGCTCATCCGGACCTGTTTGTGAGGTATTTGACTTGATACATTAGCTTCACTTTTTAAAAGATGTTACTCATTACCTTTCTGCCTTTGCAGGATAGATTTGCCTTTCAAATGTTTCTGAGGAAAAAAGGTGTTGAATATTTTGTTTGTATTAGATGCCTCTTTGCCTAGGTTATCTGTTGCTGATACTGTTAGGCAACCAAGTTGAACACCTTAAAAATCTTGAACACCTATTAATAAGGTAGCCAGTATTTACAGAGCTGTTTTTGATCTAGGAATTGGTAATCACTGTCAAATTATTGATACTACATCCTGATGAAGTTCAGTTATTTGAGTTTAACAAACTTTTCTAAAACACTTGTTTTTTGTCAACATTTTATTATAAGCTGGAAAGGGAAAGAGTTGCAGTGTCTGCATTTGAGGAATTTATAGGCCAGTGTCCAGATTACAGACTGATTCATAAATTTTAAATACAAAGATTGCAGTATTCGATATATGTATAAAGGACAGGAGTAATCTAAAGGTGAGATTGATTTATGAGGAGGTGAGTGAGTTCACATTGCTTTTCACTGGTAGCAGGAGCATTTTCTTTGTAACAGGATGTTCTAATCCATCTTCTCTGATTGCATTCCTTGGCCTTGGACTGTGATTTACTAGAGCCAGATACAGATCACCGAAGTTTCACAGTGGGTGGGCACATTGGATGACACTGATATGTAACTTCTTAATGAGGATTTTAGAGACTCATTTAACCAGTTCCCAAAGGGCAGAAATTAAATATGGCATTATTTAAATTCATACAAAGTTGAACAAATAAAATGTAAGCATTTATTGATAACATACATAGAAAGTAGCAGTTATTCATTTTATATAGATTTGAGGTTTAAGGATAATTTTTATGTATGAGAATTTAGGTCCCTAGAAGGAACCATTTAAAAAATACAGAAATACAGCTAAAACACCAATAGATATGATTAAGTGTAATTCTAAAAATTCTCACTCTCCCACAGAGGAGGAAAGGAAATATAATAGAACAAAGAATAAAAGGGCCAAGAAGAAAACAAATGCCGTGATGATAGAGTTAAACTCAGCTATATATTCATAGTACATTAAATGTGAATATCATATATACTCCATTTAAGAGAATAGTGATTTTAAGACTGGATTAAAAAAAAAAAAGCAAGATTCATCTGTACTCTGTTTGCAAGAGAGAGACTTTAAATATGTAAAGACATTGATTGGTTAAAAGTAAAAGGATGGACAAAGACATACCATGCAAAACACTAAGCATAACAAAGCTGGTGCTGCTGTGTTAGTATCAGACAAAAAATACTTTTTAAGGTAAGAAATATTACCAGAGACAAGTAGGGATATTTCATATGATAAGGGTCAATTTATCAAGAATAAATAATCCTAAATATGTAAAACAGCTTCAAACTATATGTAGCAAAAATTGACTGAAGGAAGAAATAGACAAATACACAATCATGGTTGGAGATTCCTCCCTCTCCCCACCCCTCTGAGAATCAGTGGGACTATGGAAGATCTATTTAACCTTTCTAAAACATTACCAAACACTATAACAGTCTTTCTGAGTGCCGTGGAACATTCATCAAGATGTACCATATACTAGGAAGACTTAATAAATTTAAAATAATTGGAACCATATGGAATATATCCACTGATCTTTGAAGAATTAAATTAGATATCAGTAACACAGATACATCCAGAAAATCTCCAACTGTTTTGCAATTAAACAGTGCACTAACAAGTATGAAGTTATGGAAAAAGCAAAACTAATGGTACTGGAAACCAGAAACAGTGTTTGTCTCAGGGTTAAGGTGTGGGGATTGCTTGGAAAGAATGGGGAAACCTGGGGGTAATGGACATGTTCTGTATCTTGATTGTATGTCATTATTTAAGTACAATCAAGATATAGAACATTTCCATTACACCCAAGATTAATTAAATGGATATATGCATTTTTCCGATTCATGAAACCAAACAATTAAGGCTGGTATGTTTGATTATGTATACTATACTTCAGTTTTAAAAAGGAGCTGAGGTAGTTAACTGGTCCTAGGTCCTCTCAGCCTGGCTTAGGGGGTGGACCATGCTGAGGGGTACTGTCAAAAAACAGGATGTTAAATTTTGTCTTTCTTCCTTGCAGTATTAGTGACCAGAAGGATGCCAGAGACCGAATGGTTCAGGTTGTGAAATGGTATCTCTCAGCCTTTCACGCAGGAAGGAAAGGATCTGTTGCCAAAAAGCCATACAACCCCATTTTGGGCGAAATCTTTCAGTGTCACTGGACATTACCAAATGATACTGAAGAGAATGCGGTGAGTTCTCCACTGATGTTTTTAATTATCTTAGTACTTAGTTCTTAATGTACTGATTCAAGATTTCATTTTATTTGGGGGCAGATGATAGTGGTAAAGGCACTGATTAAAAGATGTTTACCACCATAGAAGAACAATGTTGTTGGATCAGCATATTTTGAATATAGTGAGCAAGGGAAAAGAGTGGTGCAAGATGAGGATAGAAATTGAGAAACAAGATCATGCAAGTCCTCATGGACCATAAGGATAATTTTATGGCTTATCAAGAACTCATTTTTGTAATGAAAAGGTCATTATGATTATTTTGTGGCAAATGAATTGAAAAGGGGCAAAAATAGAAGCAAGGAAACCATTGAGGAGACTTGGGCACTATTCCAGGACAATAGTTGATTCAAGTTATATTTTGGAGGCAGAGCTGTTAGATTGGGGGAGGTAAGTTAGAGATGAATCCTTGCATGGTGGGCTGATGCTATTTACTACAAAGGGAAAGATTGGATTTGGGGAGGGAAAAGTCTAGAACTCCAATCTGAAATATAACGTATGGGGAGTCTCTTAGACATGTAAGGAGTTAGAATTTTAAGAGTCTGGAGTTCAAGGGATGAAAAAATAAGCCCATAGCCCACAGTGGTTGGCACATAATAATCTCTCAGTAAATGTAACTCGCAATGTTTTTCTTTTGCTGAATGATGCATTACATGTAGTCCTGCTTCCCAGGCAGCCTCTGGAGAAGGAAGTGGCACCCCACTCCAGTATTCTTCCCTGGGAAATCCCATGGACAGAGGAGCCTGACAGGCTACAATCCATGAGGCCGCAAAAAGTCACACATGACTGAGCAGCTGAGCACACACACACTAAAGACACAAGCAGTATATGTCTGTTCTTAATCATATTACAGACCTGGATAAGTACCTGTTCTGTGCCAGGCTTGGCCCTAAGTTCGGGACATGATCCTTGCCTTCATGCATGTCTTAGAGAGACTTACACAAAGCAGTCATTCCAATAGTGTAATTAAGTGCTGTGAGAAAAGTATATATGAGATGCTTTGTGAGTGTAGAGGAGAGAGCATTTAACCACCTTATGAGGCAGAGACTCCAGTTATTAGATTGTCTGCATGTTGTTTGTTTCTACATCAAAAGAAAATGATGTTCTGTTTGCTTGCAGGAGCTAGTTTCAGAAGGACCAGTTCCCTGGGTTTCCAAGAATAGTGTAACATTTGTGGCTGAGCAGGTTTCTCATCATCCACCCAGTAAGTGACAGAGTTCCTCAGCTACATCCACTTTCAAACTATTGTCTAAAGAGGGTCATAGAAAGCTCCACAACTGAGGTCTCTGCACTGTCCTCGTGTTTAATGGCTACCTGTGTCTTTCCAGTCCTGTGAAGATTGGTTCCTCATATCTGTTCCTGGTATAAGTTCCAAAGACTCTATTAGCTTCACTGATTAATTAATATAAAAATAAGGGATTTGGGAAGGTAATTTTTAATGCTTCTAAAGTCATCTTTCTCATCATGAGCTGTGCTGTAGCGATCTCAGCACCTCTGAAGACAGTTCATATAAAACAGATGTAGTTTCAGTATGGTATGTTCCTGGCCCAGTGGAAAGAATGCATGTCTTCCCCTGTTACTTGCTGGATGCCATGTTAAGACTGATTATACTGTATGGGTTCAGGTTTGGGCTGGGGCAGCAACATGCTTGCTGATCAGAACAGACTGACCCTTTGTTTTTAAGCCCTGGGATTGGCCTCACGGTTCAGGAAGTTCCTCCCCATGTGATCCTGAACAGTGGCTTGCACTGGGGGAGACAGGGTGTAAAGGGCAGGTGGGTAATTCCTGACTACATTCAAGGATGTTCTTTGAAAGGTAAAGGATTTCCCCCATGCAGCCAGTTGTTTCTCTGGGTTAAGGGAGTTGGGGGTGGGGGGCATGTATGTTTATGGTGTGTGTATGTTTATAAATAAAATGAGGCTATATATAGTGCACTAACTGAAACAGTTTCTCTTCAGTTTCAGCTTTTTATGCTGAGTGTTTTAATAAGAAGATACAATTCAATGCTCATATCTGGACCAAATCAAAATTCCTTGGGATGTCAATTGGGGTGCACAACATAGGGCAGGGTAAGTCTGTGGGCTTTGGGTGGACTACAGTGTTAATGGGAAAAGTCTATGTCATTCTTATATGTGCCGGTCATCTGTCTAGTAAGAGGAAATGACCCCAGAAAGTCAGGCCGGATGTCATTGTGTGCAGGGAAGCAAGTGTGTTGGGGGTGAGAGCCAGGTTGAGATGCAAGAGTGATTATCCCTAAACTGAATGGAGATTCCATCAGCTGCTTATATGAGATTCCATCCCTTCTCTCCACAGGTTGTGTCTCGTGTCTAGAGCATGACGAACATTATATTCTCACATTCCCCAATGGTTACGGCAGGCAAGTAGAGCTGGTCCATTCCTCTGCTGCGCAGGCAGTAGGCCCTGCTGTTCTTTAAGTTGTGCCCCTCCTTTCTTTCCTCCAAACTGTCAGCCTTACTGACACTTTTGATTTTGCAGGTCTATCCTCACAGTGCCCTGGGTGGAACTAGGCGGAGAATGCAATATTAATTGTTCCAAAACTGGCTATAGTGCAAATATCGTCTTCCACACTAAACCTTTCTATGGGGGCAAGAAGCACAGAATTACTGCTGAGATTTTGTAGGTATTTTGTTTTTCTGCTTTGATGCTCCTTCTGCATCTCTAAAATAGTTTTCCTTTTGTCTTGAACTATAACTTCCATCAAGAATTGACCATTTTACCATATTGTAAAGTTTAAAAATAAAATAAAATTAAAAAAAAAAGAGACTAAGAAAAAAAAAAAAAAGAATTGACCATTTTAATGGTCCTGTCTTTGTAAACTTATTTTATACGCTGTGTTTCATGTCTCTTCCTAAAATCCCATCTCAGAAGGAGACCTAAGAACAATCTGAGGTCACTGGTGGGATTTCCTTCCTAGGAACCTGACTTGCAAATAGGAAACTTAAGGAGTTTTCCTGGATCTTGTAGATATAGGAAACTTAAGGAGTCTTCCTGGATCTTGTAGCCAACCCAGATTATGTATGCCTAACTCATTATTGCTGGATTGGATCATGAGCTTGTCCATACAGTAGACCACTGTAGTGTCTCAAAGCCCTTATGGTCCTTGTTTTTTTTGTGTGCCTTTGCTGGAGAAAAACAGTAACCATTGTATCTTTGTTTGGTTCTGTTTGACGCTCCAGGATTAGATGAAGACGTCTGCTGTCCAAGTCAGTAGTCAGTTGGGTTCAGAGCCTGCCTAGACAAGGAGACCCTGCAGGGATTTCTTTGTCCTCAGAGGCCTCAGTGGGAGCAGTGTTGCAGATGGCAGACACAGAATTGGTTAACCAGTTTTTTATGGAGATAATTTAATTTTGATGATAGAAACAAAATCCAGAAAATTCTTGGAAGGAAGGAAGGAGGAAGGGACCATGAACAAAAGATGAAGTTTACTAAGGAACACTGTAAAATCCAAAATATTACTGCAGTCAGAAAATAGGGGCAGAGCTTAGGGAGCAGCACAAGTCACCACTATAGTGTGACTGCACCCCTCAGACAGGCAGGCGGGGGAAAAAGGATGTCCAGAACAAAGACATGGGTGGGCCTGCTTCTCAGAGTTCCTTAAAGCAACCAGCACCAATAGGAACTGCTAGCAGATTTTTTGGCCAGTCACAGTAATTTATAATAAACTGCCTTCTGAAAGAGTGCATGGTGGGCTCCTCAGATAACATCTTAATATTATGGCCCAGCCTGAAGATGAAAGTCTGGTCTCCATCATTGTATCCTTAAGCAAAGCCTTCCCTGACCCTCATTGTAGCAGTGTTGCCCTTGATCTCCCGTGGTTGCCTGGACATAAGAGCACTTGTCACCCAGAATTTCAGTGGTAGTGTCTTCCCCACTAGACTGTGAAGAGCTCGAGTTTGTCGTCTGCTGTGGTCCCAGCACCTAACATATCTCATACCCAGTTTCTGGGATCTTGAATCCATTAGCAGCATCTTTAGGGCATTAATTCTTATAGTTGGCTCTGAGAAAACCAGTTTTATTAATCTGCCTTTACAGTTGCTCTTCTGTGTTTTGCTCTGGGTAGGTAGGCCACAACTAACAAGATTCTTTGGTAGAGAAATTTCAATTTGAGACTGACACAAATGTGTTTTAATGTTTGTTTTTTGTTTTTAATGTAGTTCTCCAAACGACAAGAAGTCTTTCTGCTCAATTGAAGGGGAGTGGAATGGTGTAATGTATGCAAAATACTCAACAGGGGTAAGAACGTGTGTTTTGCCACTTGTTTCAGGCTTCATTGAATCGTAGCTTGTCCCTTACTCTGGCTTCCTTCATCTGGAAATTTTAACCACCAAGATGAGCTCTAATGCCATCTCTTCAAGCCAGGCCTTTTCCTTCTTCCACCTTTCCCCAGCAGTACAGGTAGTAGAATGATTTTTACTTTCCTGTCCCCTTAAAATACTCAAGAATAATATATGGCAAAAAGTGCTCAGAGTACTTAACATTAGGATTCGTTGTTCAGCTAGTCCAAGAGATTACATCCCAATCATATTACATCCCAACACATAGCCACATTGAAAGGATCTATTTTTACCAAGAGCCTTTGCTGCTGCTGCTGTGTCGCTTCAGTCGTGTCCGACTCAGTGCGACCCCATAGACGGCAGCCCACCAGGCTCCCCCGTCCCTGGGATTCTCCAGGCAAGAACACTGGAGTGGGTTGCCATTTCCTTCTCCAGTGCATGAAAGTGAAAAGTGAAAGGGAAGTCGCTCAGTCGTGTCCGACTCGTAGCGACCCATGGACTGCAGCCCACCAGGCTCCTCCGTCCATGGACTTTCCAGGCAAGAGTACTGGAGTGGGGTGCCATTGCCTTCTCTGACCAAGAGCCTTTACCAAGACTTAAATAGTTTAGGCTTTAGATTGCATATGGAACTCATTGTCTACATCACTAACATATTGTGGGATTTCATTATTAAATCTGTTAATGGGAAGAGTTGACTTTTTCTCTTAGAACAATGTGAACAATAAAACATCTACCCACCTTTTCTGTTTTCTAGGAAAATGTAGTTTTTATAGATACCAAGAAGTTGCCTATAATTAAGAAGAAAGTAAGGAAGCTGGAAGATCAGAATGAGTACGAATCCCGCTGGTAAGGAGACAACATAACTATAGAGTTGTTGCAGCAATGCTCTTGCTATTGGCCAGGCATAGGTGCAGGGCCAGGTTGTAGACTGCATAGCAGGGTGTAACAGAGCACAGGTGGAGTCCGAATGCCTGGGTTCATACGGTGCTCCACCTGCACTGTAACCCTGACTGTAAGCTAACCTGTCTTTGCATTCTTTCCTGAAATGGGAACCACCTCAGCATTGCTATGAGAACTAAAGGAGATATACATGGAGCCTGTGTATGATGCTGGACAAGTGGATGTTGGCTTATCACCATCTTTGTAGACTCTGTATATATGGATATAGATAGATCTCAAAACATCTTTAGGTTTTAAAAAACTTAAAAACTTGAAAGAATAAACAGTCTTATTTGCCTGGACAGCCTGTTCATAGTTGTAAGTGGAAATCTATAAACCTTTATGCTCTGCTGCTCACACAAGGGGATCTTAGGATGGCTACTTTTCTAATCCCTACGCGTTCTCACTTATAAAGCATTGTTTGAACCAGACTTGTCTAGCTACCTTCTTCCAGGCCTTGAGAAGAAGCCAGATCTCCTCCCCCACCCCCAACCTTAAGCCTCTGCAATGCTTCTCTTGACCTTTATTCTGTATTCAGACTGCTTCTCCCAGATTCATTAATTCCAGGGGAGTCTTTATGAAATGGAATGTCTCAGCTCCTCTCATCTCCCATTTAGTTTATTTAATATAAACTGTTGTTCCTTGAGCTTAATATAAGGGACACTGACGCCCTAGAGAGATGAACTGACAGCCCCAAGGTTATATCACTAGTTAGAGGTACAGCTAAAAGTAGCCTGTCTCAGTTGATCTTTCTCCTCTGTTGTCCCAGCCATATATACAGCTTTCTGCACATGCTTTATTTCCTCCTTTGACAACTAGCAGTAGAATCTTCTGAGTTTGTTTCTGTTTTTCACTCCTGTGCCAGCCTAAGGAGATTTAGTCTGTGAGCTACATTTAAAGTCATTTGACTTGTACTGTAATTATGTTCTAGATGGCTCTAGCCTTTCATTTTTAAATTGCTAACTCCTCTCTCCACCAAGTACTCAGCACCTTCACTTCTTTTCTTTAGCCTTTGGAAGGATGTCACTTTCAACTTAAAAATCAGAGACATTGATGCAGCAACTGAAGCCAAGCATAGACTTGAAGAAAGACAAAGAGCAGAAGCCCGAGAAAGGAAGGAAAAGGAAATTCAGTGGGAGACAAGGGTAAGTTTGTTTTGGGGAGCCTGCCTCGGTCTGCTAGCTGCTGTTCCCTGAGCTGTCATTCATTCATTTCAGTGAATACTGAAGTACCAAATAAGCATGGTGATTAAATGAGATGAATGTTCATTTCACTTGTTGAGGGGGGAGCACATCAAATAATTAAAAGTATGATACAGAATTACAAAACAATTGTGTAACTGAATTTCCCCCCTTTCTCTAACAGTTGTTTCATGAAGATGGAGAATGCTGGGTTTATGATGAACCATTACTGAAGCGTCTCGGTGCTGCCAAGCATTAGGTTGGGAAACATAAAGTTTGCTCCTGGTTCCAGGGCAGGATGCATAATTAAGCAACAATCTTCCTTTGGGAGAACCTATTCACTCCCTTCTTATTGCAGTGGTTCCTATCTCAGGGATACTGGACTTTCTGATGCAGATGAACAATTAAAGCGAGCAAAGCTTCCCTTTTTCCTGTCTGTGGCAGTTACAACGTTGATTTTGGTCTTGAGAAAAACTTCAGGTTTTGAAAACAAGATGTCTGCTCCTTTTCCAAATCCCACGGTATAAATCCCAGTCTTAAACTCTGCATTCTAGTACTGCTGTTGAGATATACAATACAACATGTTTCCTAGTTCATATAATCGTGGGTTCTATATATACATATATATAATATAGCTGATGCCAGATTTTTCATAAATACTCCATTTACTGTAAATATCAGTTCCTCTGAGTTGTTTTAGAAAATTTAGTGTAATGTATTAAAATCACGTGTTAGGAAATTTCATGGTCTCACCTACAATAACTTTTACTTTGGAATTGAACTATTATTAAATTGTATCTAACTCTGGACTGTGGTTTAATTATACTCAATGCTTCTTAAGGCTTCATAAAGTAATTTTTCCAACCTTTTTTTATAATGTGCTGATTATTTTTATGATTAGACTTGGGCCTAGTTACTTAGCAACCTTGAATACAAAGGCTGGCTTTTTACCGGGACTCTTCAAATAATGAAGGGGGTCCATCCATCCTGTCCCTTCTTTATACTCCTCTGTTCTGTCTATAGCCCCCACCATGCTATTCTTGTTTTAATTGAACTCTCAAATAGTACACATAGGGCTACCAACCTTTTATCCAAAAATATTTTATTGCCTTAGAGAATTTGGGAAGAATGCTTATTTTTAGATCCCCACCCCACATTGAAACAAAATATAATAAAAGGAATGTCACAGCAGCAAATGGCTCATTCTGAAGGGCAATACAGAATTATCTTTATTTTTAAATACATTAAAAACAACAACACAGGTATTAGCACCTGGCATTTAGGTACTAAGAAGACATAGGGCCTCTCAAGGCAGTCATACAGAACTGGATTCTCAATCTGAGAAGACCAGGACAGGCCAGGGCATCTCAAGACTGCTCCAGCAAGCTTTTTGGTTACATTTGGCCCACCCTGCTCGTTTCTCTCTGCAGCTGCTATAGTAACCCTCGGTCTGTTAGTCACAACGGAAGGGGAAGGGTAGTAAATCAAATTCTATGATGCCAGTGCAAAAATTCAATGGAAGCCCTAAGGCAGTAGTAGTGTAACTTCATAAAATTCAAACACTTAAATGCACAGTGCTTCAGGCCAAGGAGACTGCAGTTTATTTGACTATTTTATGGTAGGGGAGAAGGTTAAGTCTTGATGTGAAACCCCTGATATCAACAATGGGGACGGTACAGTCTACCAGCAGAGGAGAAGCTGGCAGGTAAGTTAGCTGCATCACGTCACAAGAAGAGTTTGAATCCTCACCGGAAGGGGTACCATCCTCTTCCAGCTCGTACTTCCCGAATCCAACAACCTGAAAAAGGCCAAAGACTTGAGGTGAGAGACAATGCTGACCACGTTTGGGCAAAGACCTAGTAGGATCTAGGACACCAACCCAAACTCAGTACATGGGTGAGACGACAAGTCTGGAAAGGACAGAGCTACAGCTTTGGTAACGATACTCACATGAACACTGAGCATTTTACTTCCTGGTCCTCTGTGGGCCTTGAACCAGTTGACTAGGTCTGATTTTGAGAATGACTTCAGTGCTTCAATCTTAATGGGAGAAGGGAAGATATGAAAGAAAGCTATAAAAAACTAGCAATATATTTATGCAAAGATGGTTCTTAAAACACAACACCCTAGCCAGACCTTCTTGGTCCTGCTTATTATAAGCACTGTTTTATTTTAACATGTTTCAGCTGGCTCCCAACCTTCCAGATAAAGATACAAATGAGCCTGACATACCTTCATGTTTCTTCGCACTGACTGACTGGCAGATAATAAGCAGGAGAGGGCAGCAGATGCTGTAACTACAGCTAAGTACCGTACATGGAGTCAAACTCGTTACACAATAGTGTCACCTCTCAGATACATGGTAAGTATTTATCCTCTGGCTTCTAACAGAAAAACTGCAGAACCTCAAGAGTTGGGCTGAATGAAGCCTCTCTGTTAAATACCTGCTCTGCTTCAATGTCCTTTGGTAGGGTTATAGTATCAGAGCACTGGACTGTAGGACCCAGAGCTCCTTTAAATGGGATTTATTACTTGAGGCTAGAAGTTGTCACAAAGACCTACACAAAGAATCCTTAAATCTGGAGAAGGAACTTCATAAACACCAGAAGTTCGCAATTTTCTTTAAGTAGCAGAACCTGTTTTTCTCCCAAACTTTGTAGTGAATCTGAATATATAATACAAAAACGAAAAGGAAAAAAATTATATATATATGTAAAACTGAATCACTCTGCAACAGAAATTAACATTGTAAATCAACCATACTTCAATTTTTTAAAAAGTGGATTTGACTGAAATTGGGGGAGCAAGAGTAAGAATACCCAGCATCCTGCTCACTTGGCCACCTGAGACACTACAGTAGCCAGTCTGGAAACGATGTAATTTAATAACATCAAGAAATGGGCAAGTAAATAATAACCAACCCAAGATGAGTGCCCCTGGTCTCTCCTCCACACAATACCAATTTGCTTAGAACTGTGTCTCCTGTTAAATCAAGAGTCCCTGTCAAAGCTGTCTTACTCTGAAAACCATGTTACTACCTCATGGGCAAGGCGGTCAAAGAGATACTGCCGAGTCACCACTTCATTCCAGTTCCTGTCCACTTCCTCCCCAAGGTGGGTGTCCTCGCACTCCTTCAGCTTGATCAGAGCTGTGACCTGTTACCGTCAAAGAAACACTCAGGCATGGCATCACCCAATCATCCTCAGCACACTTAACCCTGTCTGGTCTGATTTGTGATAGACCTGCCAGCATGACGACGAGGGATGGAGCTAGGAAGACGTGGTCAGGTTAAGGTGGGCTACAGAGCTCAAGAACCCAGCACACAGTACTGTTAAGACTAGTGTCGAGGGCTTATGCTATGCTAAGTCACTTCAGTCGTGTCCGACTCTGTGGGACCCCACAGACGGCAGCCCACGAGGCTCCCCCGTCCCTGGGATTCTCCAGGAAAGAACACGAGTAGGCTGCCATTTCCTTCTCCAGTGCATGAAAGTGAAAAGTGAAAGTGAAGTCACTCAGTCGTGTCCGACTCTTTGCAACCCCATGGATTGCAGCCTAACAGGCTCCTCCATCCATGGGATTTCCAAGCAAGAGTACTGGAGTGGGGTGCCATTGCCTTCTCCGATCGAGGGCTTGGGTGACCCAACAAAAGACCAAGCCAGCACAATGACCTGGGTGTTGAATGCATCCTCAGTGAGGTTCTCAATCTTCTCCTCAAAGCTTGAAAGGAACTCTTCTATCTTCTTATCAACAACTTCAGAGCTAAAATAAAACATCTTCCATTAAGTCATCACTGACCAGGTCTCAAGCAGAAGGCAAAGGAAAAACTGGGTCTAAGGCATATTTCCAGGAAAGGCTGAAGTGATCTCCCCTAAGCTGCAGGAGGTAAGTGAACAGTGAAGAACCCCCGCCCCTACTCCACTTCTAGCCCAATTCCCTGGTATCCTCGTAGGAAGCAGCAGACAGCCATGCTGACCATTTCAAAGCTGAGGACCAACAAGGCCTAGTACCTTGCTTGCAGCCTGAATGCTAGGTTACGCATCTGCCTTTCTTGTCTTCAGATAGGCCTGAAGAGAGGAAGCAGTGGCAAGCCCTGCACAGTCACCATAGGACTTGAGTCAAACCCTACAAACCCACTGGTAAGTCCTGGACCAGGCCATATATGAGCCACCTGCTGCAGCTGTGACTAAATGGGAAGCAAATGGTCAGGGCAAGGATGCAGCCCCTATTCTCTATGCCGAGAAAAACGATAGCTGGGCCCATCTTCTCACTTGTTTACTCACTTGTATTTGGTTGCCTGAGTCCCCACGGTGACAGAGAAGCCTAGAATCCCAGATGTGTTCCTACAGGTAGGGTAGACATGGTACCTATGGCCAGAGTGAAAAGTTCTATGAGCTCAGGTACTCATCTGCACCCTGTCCTTGGAGTTACTAGAGAGCAGTGGGAAGGGTTTCTGCCCATCCTTACTGGACCCTACAGGTCCTGGAAGAGGATCCATAGATGTTTACTCTTGGGTTAGGGTATCCATATCCACCCCTCTCCTGAACTGAGGACCACAAGGCCAGCCTCTTAGTCTTGAAACCTGACCAAACTGACAGACTGATCATAGTCCAAGATGCAAACTGCAAAAGTTTTGACAGTATGACTCTACTGAGTATGACTTGGTAGGTATGACTCTTAAGGCCTGGAAGGGCCAAAGAGTGCTGAGACTGTTCAGTCAGTATAGCTGATCGACTTAAGCCTGCAAAGTAAGCCCCAGATCTTGAGCTCAGTGCTCTTGCCAGCAGACTTACCCAAGGGTCTGCTTGGTTCGAAGGAAGTCAAAACAAGGCTCTTCCATATGCATCTGTAATTCAACATACTACCCATCAGCTTAACTCCTCCCAGCAGAGAAACCTCCATTTCTTCCCCCCAAAGTGTTACATGTGACCCCGAGTCCAGCCTCCCTTACTGCCTTCTTAAATAGCCCAGGCCCATTATCCTGGCTCATACTAGGTGAGAAATGCTCAACAACCAGCTCACTTACAAACCACAGATCTCTGACCACTCCCAGGTCCCCAGCCCCCAGGTAGATAGGCCAGTCCTCACAGTTGGCCAGGGGCTCCCGAGTATTGGGACTCTCCTTTATGCAACTTACCACAAGCAGCTCCATAAGAGTGTATTCTTTCAGACTCCTGGCACCTGACTGAGAGGAGAAGCTGATCAGACCAACTGAAAATCCAATGGCTTACAGGGCTTTTTAAAAATATAGCTCTTCTTGACAACCATTTATTCAGGATACTACCCTACTCTTCTCTCCCCCCCACCCCATACCCTCTACTGTTATACTTCCTGCCTTCCCACAAAACAGGAGGTGTGTGCAGACTGGAATCATGCGTGATGATCTGTATTCCCAGCCCTAGCTCAGAACTGCAGGTGGACATGGAATTGAGTTCAGTAATCCCTGACCTGCCAGCTCCTGCCCAAAACACACCAAGGACACAACCTAAAGTCAAGGACTTGCAGAGGAAGACAGGCTCTACAGACAAGGCAAAGATTCAGCGCCAGAAACTCAAGAAAAGGACAAGGTGACAAGTGAAGCCATGGAGCCCTGCCCAAAGTCCAGGCCAGGGATCTTTATGAGGTCAGACAGAGAAGTGACTTCCTCATGTAGAAAACCCAGGACCAAAGCAGCAGATAAAGAGCCCCAGTGTTTGGGAAGTCTGAGATCAGTCTAAACACACAGGTCCCCATTGTCCTAAAAGTGAGTGGGACCAAACACAGGCTAGTCTATGGACCAACTGAGATCAGTGCAAAGCTCTTTCTTATTTTAAGCACCATCCCGTATCTCCAGAATGCTGTGGAAAACACATAGGATTTGAAGACAGAAGGTATAAATTTGAACTCCAGCTGGTATGACCTCAGTAAGTGAAGGACCTCAGATTTATCATACATAAAATACAGGTGATAAATCCTCTCTCTCAGGTGCTTTGAAAATACTCATTATGACTCTGGAAGCCATTCTATTTACTGTATGTTGGTTGACTATGTTTGTTTTTGTCATATTTCAAAACTGTCCTTTTAACAAATGTCCTCTTGCTCCCTGGAGTTGTGACTGGTAAATATGTAGGGATTTCCAGCCATACTTCAGTTCTGTCCCTCTGGACTAGTGGCTGGGTGATTAATAAAGCACTGTGATTGAAAAAGGATCCACTCACTGACAGGAGCAGTTTTTAAATGTAATTGCTTCAAGACGACATATGACCCCAAGCATAAAACCACAGAGTAACCGCAAACAGGCCTTGAAGAGCATAGGATCACTTCCCCCAGACACTGCGGTCCTTCCACCAGTCTTTAGTGTCTAAAAGACACAGCCATGAGGACAGCTGTGTGCAAAGGGGCCACTGACCTGGTAATATACAGTGACTTCAGAGTTGGCGTCACCCCTGTTCAGAGCTCTCACTTTGCACAGGTGGTGGCCACTGGGTAGCTCCACCACCTGGAACTGCACAGGCATCTCCTGCTCCAGAGGCATGAAGTTCAACTTGCTGCAAAACAATCAGTATGGGTCATCGAGGCTGTGCCTTTATCCTCCTACTCCTGCCCCCAAAATGGAAAGTCAGGCCTTCTACATTGCCTTCTGAATTGTTTTGTTTATATAACTAACCTCAAATAAACCTACAAGAAGCATCTCCATTACAGATTTAGTAACAACTGAATTTTGGTCTCAAGGTCCTCTTGCTATTAAGAACACATAACTCCTAAAGAGAAAATTCAACCAATACTCACTCAACAACATATTTCAGGAAATCTGTAGATTCCTAGGAGGTGAAAGAGAAGAAAAGAGCTATATCAGGCTCTACTGTCATTAATTTCACCCTAAACCAACTAATACCAATGTTCTAAGTGCATGGGAAGCCCTGGAATGCATCAGAAAGCAGATACAGTCTGTCACCCAAAATGCTGATCATTCATTCACTGGGTTTATCACTCATTCACTAGGATTATCATTCACTGATTCAATATTATGTTTGTTGAATACCAAGTGGCTCTCAACTGAAGTGGCTCCTTTTCTGTTCTCCCTTGGTGCTCTGTTTACTGTCCACTGTGAAACTTTCTTCACTTGGGGATCAAACTTAGTTGTCCGGTTTACCCCATTAGGCTGTGTTTTAGAAACCTGGATCTATTAATATTAATACAGAGCCTGGCATAGAGTGAGCAACAGAATACACTTGATACTAAGTGAATGATGTATATGTATGTACATCCCTCAGCCCTCCCCAGCTCCCACTTTAATATCTAAATTAAACTGTTTCTAGTTTCCACAATCGTCAACAAATGTAACCAATACCATGTATTTTCCAAACCCACTTAACTCAAAATGCGGTCCAATACCAGTAGTCTCTTTCATAAGAAAGTCTTGTCCAGCACCGAAAGGGCCAACTTTCCTTCTAAACAGACTGTGACGATGCTGGCCTGCCAAAATGACAGCTTCCCCTTTAGGGAAGAACTAACAGAATTCCAGAGCGCAGAACAGCATTCATACCTGGCCTGTACCAACAGAACCCTGACACTCACTGTGCTTGTGACATTTCCTTGTACCAGGCCCTCAACAAAGAGCTGGGCTTTGAATTCTCTGACGAAGCTCAGCAGAGACTCAAGGGAAAGGCCATCCATCAAAGCACGATACTTATCAATCATAGACCAACGGGAATACTCCAGGATTAAAAGCCGAACATCTCTACAGAGAGCAGAAAAAAAAAAGTCATATTGTAAGAAATGAATCGTAAGGGTATAGGATTGGGTTAAGTTTCTATAGATGATGTGTTTCTTTAAAGTGACAATTTCTATCACTACTTAAGATAGGGAAACAATGTCATAACCAGCAAAAAGCATTTAAAACTGCATATATAGACTATTACATAGATTTTTAGCTCATTGGTAAAACTTATCTGTTTCAATTGCAAAATAAAACATTTCACACAAGCTGCCAAATGAGTCACAAACCAATTTAATATTACTATTTTGATTTCAAATCTCACTAGCATTTATTCATTACTGGAAGTGACCATCATGTATATCTACAATGACAATACAGCATAACTGGCTCTAGGCAAGAATCAGACTAACCCCCTCCCACACAGTAAGCTATTTATTTATTTTTCTTAGTAAGCTGTTTAAATATGGCCAAGTTACCTAACATTTGTGACTCAATTACATTTGTAAAACAAGGGAAATAAAAATGCCATACTATTATCAGTTTTGGTGAGAATTAAATAAATACACTTAAAGTTCTTAGATCTAACACATACCAAATCTTCAATAAACAAGTATTATTACTCTACCACATTTTAACAAAGTAGTATTCAGGAGTTAGAGGATATATGGGGCTATTTTTAATCATATCAATAATTCCAGACAACTCTCCTTTCCCATTTATATTTGGTTATTAGTTTTTATAACTTTTTGTGATCAGATTATCAGTTATTACATGTCTGATTCTTACCTACTCCCTCCCCTGCTTTCGAATTTTGGCCACTTATGTTCTCATTATAACTATGTCTAATGCAGGGTATTTACAGATGCCCAGCAAACAGGTCAAGTAGGGGCTTGCAAGCCATGTGCATAAAGGGCTATATCTGCTCAGAGGGGAGTTTTTCCCCCCTCCCACAAAGGCTCTTTTTACCCTCAAGAGTGTACTTTTTTCTGATTCACACAAAGGTACCCTATAAGCTACTGCTGGCCCTGGATTAAAGAACAGGCTCTGGTGAAAGGCCCAAGATGACTGCCTATTAGCAGAGGGCATACTGACTGTCCAGAAGCATTTCTGCTCTCTTCTGCAACCTGACTGAATTCTGGATAGTTGCAGTTGTCAGAAAAATGACCTGTTAGGCAATTTAACTCAGCTACTTATCATAACATCCAACACACTAAGCAATTTTGAGCTACAACCAAGTCAGCACTTTTTGAACTGTTTTTTACTTAGAAACTAGGAAAAAACACTCTTTTAACCTTTAGCCTCTAATTAAGTATAGTAGACAGCAGTCCTCCTCACCGATAACTACTTACAATGAGTTTAGAAACTCTCTAACTCTATGGGCTAGTTTCCTAAAACACAGCACAATTCTATCACATCTGAATTAGCACTGAAACAACAGCCTCACTCCCCACACTTAATTCCAAGAAGGCATATAGTTTTAGGCCTTCAAAATATAAGCTGATCCCATGTATACCCACTTGGCCAGAGTTTCAGGCTTGATGAGGATGTTAAAGTAGGTCTTCTTCAATTGCTCAGTTATCATTGTAAACACAGCTGGTGTGGAACTGAACTCCGCTAAGTAGTCAATAATAAGCTGAAACAGTAGCTAAGAAGAAAAGAAAGAAACACCTTAAGTGGAGAAACATGTAAATCCACTGATTTTTAGGGGGAAAATGTTTCCCATTGGTTTCTACCAGGGGTTCAATATGATAAAATAGGCATTGTGTGGGACATAAGTACTAATGACTCAAAGAATCTTTTTTTTTTCCCTTAACCCATGGCTACACCACCTAGCTATTTTTTTTTTTTTTTTCCAGTAATTCATTTATTTATTTTTGGCTGTGCTGGGTCTTCATTGCTATGTAGGCTTTTCTCTAGTTGCAGTGAGTGGGGACTGCTCTCTAGTTATCATGATCAGCTTCTCACTGCGGTGGTCTCTCTCGTTGTGGAGCACAGAGTCTAGGCTGCACGGGCTTCAGTAGTTGCAGCACGTGGGCTCTGCAGGTGTGTCTCCCGGGCTCTAAGCACAGGCTCAACAGTTGCAGCACACAAGCTCTGGGACATGTGGGATCTTCCCAGATCAAGGATTGAACCGGTGTTTCCTGCATTGGCAGGTAGATTCTTTACCACTGAGCCACCAGGGAAGCCCCTCCCTCAAAGAATTTTTAGGAGCTAAAATTCTCAATTATAAAATCTGAAGGAATAAAAATTTTCTTTTTCATAATTTTCAGAGGTATTTTAAAACATTTTTTCCTTCCCATTAAACTTAAAAATAATTTTATTGAGCATCTCCACTGCCCCAAAATTTGATTTTAACTGGGAGAAGATAATTTAGGAAATAATGACTTTGTATCAACCTGTGCTATCCAGAAACATGTGAAGTCTTCTCCCTTAAAGTCTTTTATATGCTTCAAAAAGATTTATAGCTTTCTTTAGATAAGTTCTATACTTTTCTTCTTTATTCTTACATATTTGATTATTTTTCTCAATATTATAGTGACATATTTTTTCCCAGTCCATTTCTAAATGGTTACTGCACTATAGGAAAATGAGCCATTGATATACTGGTCTTATGATGAGTCATATCACAAATTATTTTTTAAATTCTAATAGTATCTTGCAAAGAAAAATGCTTTTTCTCTTCCAGGTGTTTTTATTTTTTCACTTTAATATAGTAGCCAGAAACTCTAAAAATAATGTCAAGTAATAGAAGTGATCATGGGTATCCTCGGCTTATTCCTAATTTTAATGTTCAGGATTTCATCAGTTAGTATAACATCTGTTATCATACATTTAATTAAGATTTTTATTGTGGTTGAGTAACCTCCCTTTATTCCTACTTATTAGGAATGAAAACTCAAATTTATCAAATAATTTTGGGGGCATTTATCACTATATTCATATAGTATTTCTCAACTGATTTTGATATAATGATTTATGTTCATGATCACTATATTCACACAGTGTTTCTTAACTGACTTGTGTTATAATGATTTATAACAGCTTCGTAAAACTGAACAACCAACTCTTTGCTTTGCTGGCACTGGTCATGGTGAATTATTCTTTTTGTTATATTTGAACTTAACTTTCAAGTTTTTAGAATGCTTGACTCTGTATTTCATAGGTGTAAATGATCTCTGGTTTTATATATGTATTTATAGTATTTATATCAAGTTTTAATGTTACAGTAGGGAAGCTTCATAGAATGAAGAACCTCAAATACTATGGTTTGTATTTCTAAAAAGCTCTCCAGGTAATTCCAAAACATACCTACCAAATGACAACTACTGTATTTGGCTTTAATATGTTTGGATTTTAAGCTACATTATATTTACTCTTTTGAAGGTTACTAAAATATTCCATGTGTCTCCTCCTAAGGACAATTTTTGTTCCCAGGGGAGACTGACAAGTAAGAGGGTATAAAGAAGAAAACTACTCTTCTCTAGGATTTTTGCTAAGATATGGAGGCTATCACCTCTTAGCACAGGTCTGATTACTTCCAGGTCCTCTCCTCCAGATTTTTTCTTAGATGAAACCAATTCCCCAAATGTTAATATATATTCTACCCAAAAAACCAACATATAAAATTTATTGTTGGGTACATTATTTTACCTGGTACTTGGTATTTCTTCCTTTACTTATGAAGTACTGACAGATGACATTGAAACATATTCTTTACCAAAAGATAAATCACTAACAAGATATAAACTCTGTTTCTTAAGAGTCATAAACTTAGAAGGGAACAAGACACACACACTTGAAACAATGGAAAAGACTGTAAGAAGACGAAGAAAGAACACAGACATCTAAGTTCTACTCTTCGTCAGGGCATCAGGGAACATGTCAGGTGTTTTAAATCTGTCCTTGCACTATGGCATGAAATTACACTCAAAAAAGAAAACAAATAAGAGCTAGTCACTCAGTAGTGTCCAACTCTTTGTGACCCCATGGACTGTAGCCCACCAGGCTCCTCTGTCGATGGAATTCTCCAGGCCAGAATACTGGAGTGGGTAGCGTTTTCCTTCTCCAGGGAATCTCCCCAACCCAGGAATAGAATCTAGGTCTCCCACATTGCAGGCAGACTCTCTACTGTCTGAGCCACAAGGGCAGCCCAATTACACTCAAACAAGTCCTAAATACCAGTGTTGGCTGCAGAGAAACGGACAGCAAAGAGAAGTGTAATCAAGTCTGAAGCACAGGCTGTGCTGTATCTATTACTAATGTATACAACACTAATAAATGTAATTAATTGAAGAACATATGTTGCTCTTATATGTGGCCAAAGTCAGAATACTTGCCATCAGCCAAAAAAACCATAATGATCTCCAGGCCAGAATACTGGAGTGGGTAGCTGTTCCCTTCTCTAAGGAATCTGTCCCACCCAGGAATCGAACCAGGGTTTCCTGCATTGCACGCAGATTCTTTACCAGCTGAGCTACCAGGGAAGCCCAATAAATGCAATTAATTAAAGAATATATGTTGCTCTTATATGTGGCCAAAGTTGGAATACCTGCCATCAGTCAAAAAAACCTAATGATCTATATTAATACATATTTCTTTTCATATACAGCACCTCATGCACAAACCTCTATGCTTGGTGCTATAGGCACAACAAACAAATATGAAATTTTAAAGTTGTCTGCAAAGAAATCAGAGCACTGTACTTACAGGTAGTTTATGGTTGAATCCTTTCACTCGAATAATTAAACCATGTTCTCCAGCGACCAGCTTATACTCCAGCTGTGCCACATCTGCTTCATAAGCTGGTTCCGCAAGGTTATGGGTAAGGATATTGACAAAAATATCAAAGAGGACCACACTAAGAGTATAAAAATGCAAACAGCATCATTAACTGACAAGAAATAGACAAATTTCCTTCAATTTAGAGTAAGAAACTTCACTTTTATAAAGATGTTAATTCACTACTCCAGAATGTAAACTCTATATACTAACTGAGCTCAAAGGTTACTAGGGCTCGGGTTCACCGGGGCATTACAGAACTCCCACCTTCAGCAGTGCTCCCCTATCTTTTTCATGTCATGCACAAATAGAATATGATAATATTTATGTTGCACAATGGGATAAGTGTAAAATACATGAAAAGCAACTGGCCCAAATGCTCTGGCTATCCCTGTGGCCTAGGTTTTCTGACCAACAAATTAAAAATCTGAGGGAAGAGAGGAGGGTCCTTTTTTTTGGCCATGTGGCATGTGGAACCTTAGTTTCCCAACTAGGAATTGAACCAGAGACTGATGCATTGGAAATGCATAGTCTTAACCACTGGATGGCCAGGGAAGTCCTGTAATGCACTTTTTAGACTGGATATTAATAATGTTAGTGCTATTTGTCAGTTTAAGGCTGGATTTTACAGGTTAAGGGGCAAAAGAAAGGGAGAAATGTAGTAACATTTCCTGAGCACCTCCTATGATTCAGGTACATTTTAGGCTCTCTGACCTCCCACAATACAGCTAATCTATATAAACGTGTAAATAATTTGCTAAGAATGAAGTAAAATCAGACTCCTTGGCAGTCTCAAAATACAGGTCAACAGATCCACACTAGTCCTCATTATATACTGGAAGCTAACCCAAGCTTATCTTTAAGGAACTTTCTCAATCCAGTACAAATAAGTGCTGGAGATGGAGCAGCCACAATTCCATCTTAGTGATTCACACAGATAATTTGTTTTGGGCACATAAAAAACACATAAATGAGGAGCACAGCTCAAGTACTGACAAAGAGAATGATACAATGATTCAGAAATAAAAGTCTTTCAATAATTAAAATATATATATCTTCCAGAAAAGAGGACAATTTCTTACTTTGCTGCAGACTTCTGTATCAAAGGTGAGATCAGATGGAAACGTATATATGCTGAAAGAAAAAAAGACCCTAAATAAGAAACTAATGGCCAGAGGCCTCAAATATTTAGTACACCTGTTATTTTCCCCCAATATGATGATGTTTTAAAAATTCTGAAATAAACCACTAATCCTTAAATCCTCATTACATTTTTATCCTTAAGCATCCTTAATAAGTATATTTACCATTCCTAATAGTGTCCAGAAGGCACACTTTAATCTATAGGAAAATCACATATATAGACAGATATGCAGAGAGGCCTATGAATACTCTTACTATCAATAGCCTTGGTCAGGAAAAATGCATATAGAGGTATACATGTCAAGAACATTAAGGGAAAAATACCAATGCTCACAGAAAGTTGTATCAGTACTGTTCCAAGGAAGCGGAATAAATGTTAAGAACATTTTTAGAAACTCATAATCTATCCAAGAAAAACTGAGTAAACAACCTTCCCAGTGAACTCAAGAATCCCTGAGAACTATAGTACAGTTGTGTCAAGGCTAGGGATATGGGCTAGATGGCAACCAAGAGCACCTACCCTTTGATTCCAAGTTGCTTCAGTAAGTTCCTATGCTATGCACAAGAACACAAAATTTAAAAAGCAACACAGTTTGGGCTACCATGTTGAAGATAAGAGCTTCAGAGTCTGGTTAACTGTATATACAACACTTCCTTTAGGCTGAGAAACAAAAGAATACAGGGAGACAGATGGAGGATATTTCACATTTGTAATGCTGAACTTGGCTATCTATCACGTCTAAGAATAATTCCTTTCAGCTTACTCTTACTCTTGATTCTCTTTTTAACAATAATGTTCAAAAAACACCACCTGCTGCCTGAGACAGCCAAACACCTGGCTCTGCTTTCATTTAACTGAGAAAAAAAAAAATCAAAAAATAATTTCATTTTATGCTTGAATCCTTATTTATTCCCTGGAATCTGTAGTGTACATAAGAATTTCTGTGACAGCACAGGAGCATAGTATGGATCCAATAGGTAAGCCTGGAAAAGGTCTTCAAGTAGAAGGGGAAGAGGAAAGGAAGAGATGTAACAGAGAAGAGGTAAAAGGTTGTGAGAAACTGGAGAAAGTTTGGTTATACTTATTTCACTAGTTTTAAGGAGGTAAACATTTTACCTTTGGGGATTTTGAATTTGTTGTCTTTCTTATACCACAGGCAACCTTGTGGAGTATTCACAATTTTAACAGGGTATTCTGTCTCTGGACAATCAAAAGCCTTCAACATGAAATCCGTGGCTAACAAAAGCAAAAGGTAATAAGTCACTCAGTTATCACAACAGAATTTCCATCAATCTGTTCTTGGTTTCAGAACTCTAGGTAACTCTTTTTTGAGGCAAAAAACATGTCAAATTCAAATGTTAGAGTACAATAAATTAGTAGAACAATACTAAAAAGAAAGTCCTCTTGGCCTTGCTGCTGCTGCTGCTAAGTCGCTTCAGTCGTGTCCAACCCTGTGCGACCCCATAGACGGCAGCCCACCAGGCTCCCCCGTCCCTGGGATTCTCCAGGCAAGAACACTGGAGTGGGTTGCCATTTCCTTCTCCAATGCATGAAAGTGAAAAGTGAAAGTGAAGTCACTCAGTCGTGTCCGACTCTTAGCGACACCATGGACTGCAGTCTACCAGGCTCCTCCGTCCATGGGATTTTCCAGGCAGGAGTACTGGAGTGGGGTGCCATTGCCTTCTCTGCTCTTGGCCTTAAACTACATGAACTCTGAAAATCTGTAATTTCCCAAGAGCTGACTAATCTTAACTGTGAGAGGGAACTTTGGTCAAAATAATTGTACAGACCAATTTATGAATGCATTCTTGAATGAGAATGTCTTTTACCAATTTACATATTCAAAATTTACATATTTTTGAAAGTTAACAAATAAAACCATTTTAAAGTGAACATTTCAGGGGAATTAAGTATATTCACAATGTTGTGCAACTACCACTTCTTTCTAGCTGCAAAACATTTTCATCAACCCAAAAGGAAACCCCTAAGCACTAAGGACCACTAAGCAGTTACTCCCCATTACCCACTACCCCCTGCCACTGGCGACCATCAACCTGAGTTCTGTGTCTCTATGGATTTACCTATTCTGGGTATTTCAGGTAAGAAGAATCATACATGTAACCCCTTTTGTCTGTCTTCTTTCATTTACCATATTTTCAAGATTCATCCATACTGAAGCATATATCAGTACACCATTTCTTTTTATGACAGAATAATACATCATTGTATGTATATGCCATAGTTTGTTTATCCATTTATTCATTATGAACACTAGTTGTTTCCACCTTTTGCCTTTCGTGAATAATGCTGCTATCAACATGCATGCACATGCATTTGTTTGAATATCTGTTTTCTTTTGGGTATATACCTAGGAATAGAATTGCTGGAAAAATGAAATTCTGAGTAAATTATATTTGTCCTAGACCAGTGACTTCCTCACAGTTAGAATTGTTTTCTGTTGTAAGCTAGTAGACAGGTTAACACACACATACACCTACCGGGAACAGAACTTCTGAAAATAATACCCTTTCTTTATTTAATGAAACATTTTGCTATTTTCCACTCTGATATTTTTTTAATGCTTTCACAATTCATTACACTGGGAGGCAAGCTGTAGTTTGAAAACCTCTAGAATAATCAGACAAGATAATGGCAACACCTACAAGAACTGATGTGAAAGCATCAGCTATCACTGACCAGAAAAAGTCCCAGGATCTATGCTTACGTCCTGTTTCCTGCAATCACCAACTGAACAGTCCAGGACAAGTCACTTGGCTTTTCTGAGCTTCAGTTTTATCGTTCGGAAAAGTAAGAAAACTGTAATGCTCATCCCAGAGATCAGGTGTTATTTAATATTAGTACATGGATGGATTATATATAATGATTGATATTTCACTGACCTATGTACTTGTTTTCAGCTGGAAGATGAAGATCTGGATTCAATTCAAAATCACTCTTCCACAGTTCAGCCCAAGAGTTTTCAATATCTGTAGAGATAAAAGACAAATTGATCCAATAAAGAATGCAGTGTTCAGAATTCTCATAGTAACAAACCAGTCAACAACTGGTCTTCACTAACCAATTCTTTTTTCTCAGGAAAACTGTAAGTGACATAACCTGAGTTTCCAAACTCTTGCTACTCAATGGGTGGTTTCATCAGCATTATCACCTAGAAAGTTTGTTAGAAACACAGAATCACAAGCTCAACTCTAGAGCTACTGAATCACAATCCATATTTTAATAAGACCTCCAGGTGATACATAGGCACACTGAAGTCTGGGGGGCACTTTTCTAAAATACAGCCAAAAATAGCCCCAGGCTCCCAAAGACAACAGGATTTTCTCACTAGCTAATACAGATATAAGCATTGCAGAAAATAATTTCCAGTAAAGTAATATAAATCATTTTCATTTCAAAGTAAACATCTTAAAAAAAAAAACAAACCATTTTCTCCACAGGAACTACCAGACAAACTATTAAAGGAATAAAACTTCCCAGGTGAATCATATACCTACATGTAGGACAATTTTAAAATATTTTACCTTCCATACTATACTGAGTCCCAAACCATTTCTCCTTGAGGTCACATTTTCCCTCATTAGCACCAGACAGTAGAACAAGATTTGCCTTTTGAGGAACTAGCTGATTAAGGGCTTCAGCAATGACCTAATTGAGGACGGGGGAAAGTGGAGGGGGGGAGACACATATACAACAATTATAACTTCAATCTAATACATCTCTGTTAAAAAGGCAAAGCCACATTATGTTAGACACCCTCAAGATCCTAGCACCTTAATGCTCATGAAACTGTCTATAGTCCATGACCACCCTAATTGACAAAACTTCATTAGTCTATCAGCAGCTTCAAATATCTTTCTTCAGAATGCTCCAACAGTTCACATCTCAAATCCTACATAAGAGGACTAGCAGTGAAAAGAGCTATCATTTACTAAGCTTTTACTATGTGCCAGGTAGTATTTCATTTAATCCTAACAATAACCTTAAGGTATACCCATTTTCCCTGGTTCGGGAAGGTCCCCTGGAGAAGGGAATGGATACTCATTCCAGTATTCTTGCCTGGAGAATTCCATGGACAGAGAAGCCAGGTGGGCTACAGTCCACAGGGTCGCAAAGAGTCAGACACGATTGAGCAATTAATAGTTTACTTTTCATACCTATTTTATAGAAAGCACTCAGCCTCAGAGGTTAAAGTTTAAGTAATTTGCACAGATTAAAGAGTCTATAATCTGCACAGAACAACACACCTAGAAGTGACAAGTGGAGTTCTAACCAAGTTTGTACATAATTTCAAAAACTATGCTCTTAACTATTATGTATTATACTACTTCAAACACAAGAATCAGTAAAATGATTCAATGTAGAGCCTCCTGTAATAATCCTTCAGCTATGACAAGAACTAAGCATAAGATTTTTGTGGGTTAGATTTGAAACCCTAACTACTACTTAAAAACATTTCTTTGAGAAAAAAACAACAAACAGTGGTTCAGAAAAAAATACATGGACCCTTGGGCACAATTATCCTAGGGAAATGACAAGACTATGTGGTTACTGCTTCCTCCTTTACCTTTCCCTATCTTCTTTAAAATTAGTAGTTTTACAATACCTACCATCATCACAGTCTCTCACCTCAGCACTATTAACATTTTGGGCCAGATAATTCCTAGTTGTAGAGTGCCATCTCCTGCATTGTAAAATGTTCAGCAATAACTCTGGCTTCTACCCACTAGATGCCAAGATCACTCTCCAGCTGTGACAACTGAAATGTACCCTTTGTTGCTGTTGTTCAGTCACTAAGTCATGTCCAACTCCTTGCAACCCCATGGACTGCAGCACACCAGGCTTCTTTGTCCTCCACTATCTTCTGGACTTTGCTCCAACTCATTCCATTGAGCCCGTGATGCTACCTGACCATCTCATCTTCTGCCAACCCTTTCTCCTCTTGCCTTCAATCTTTCCCAGCATCAGGGTCTTTTCCAATGAGTCAGTTCTTCATATCAGGTGGCCGAAGTACTACAGCTTCAGCTTCCACATCAGTACTTCCAATGAATATTCAGGGTTGATTTCCTTTAGGATTGACTGGTTTGATCTCCTTGCTATCCAAGGGGCTTTCAAGAGTCTTTTACAGCACCACAATTCAAAAACATAAATTCTTCAGCAATCAGCCTTCTTGATGGTCCAACTCTCACATCCACACGTGACTACTGGAAAAAACATAGCTTTGACTATACGGACCTTTGTTGACAAAGTGATGTCTGCTTTTTAATATATTGTGTAGGTTTGTCATAGTTTTCCTTCCAAGAAGCAAGCATCTTTTAATTTTATGGCTGCAATCACCGTCTGCAGTGATTTTGGAGCCCAAGAAAATAAAATCTGTCACTGTTTCCACTTTTATCCCTTCTGTTCGCCATGAAATGATGGGACTGGATGCCATGATCTTAATTTTTTTGAATGTTGAGTTTTAAGCCAGGTTTTTCACTCCTCTTTCACCCTAATCAAGAGGATCTTTGGTTCCTCTTTGTTTTCTGCCATTAGAGTGGTATCATCTGCATATTTGAGGTTGCCAATATTTCTCCTGGCAATCCTGATTTCAGCTGGTGATTTCCCCCAGCCCAGCATTTCACATGATATAGAAATTAAATAAGCAAGGTGACTGTATACCTAGTCATAGTCTAGTCATACTCACGTCCCAATTTTAAACCAGTCAGTTTTTTTATGTCTGGTTCTAACTGTTGCTTCTTGACCCGCATACAGGTTTCTCAGGAGACAGGTAAGGTGGTCTGATATTCCCATCTCTTTAAGAATTTTCCACTGTTTGTTGTGATCCACACAGTCAAAGGCTTTATTAGCACAGTCTTCATGAAGCAGAAGTAGATGTTTTTCTATACTTCCCTTGCTCTCTCCATGATCTAATGAACGTTGGCAATTTGATTTCTGGTTCCTCTGCCTTTTCTAAACCTAGTTTGTACATCAGGAGTTCTCAGTTAATGTACAGCTGAAGCCTAGCTTGAAAGATTTTGAGCATTACTTTGCTAGCATGTGAAATGAGCAACTGTACGGTAGTCTGAATATTCTTTGACACTGCCCTTCTTTGGGACTGGAATGAAAACTGACCTTTTCCAGTCCTGTGGCCACGGCTGAGTTTTCCAAATTTGCTGGTATATTGTGTGTAGCACTTTCACAGCATCATCTTTTAGGATTTGAAATAGCTCAGCTGGAATTTCATCACCTCCACTAGCTTTGTTCGTAGTGATGCTTCGTAAGGCCCACTTGACTTCACTCTCCAAGGATGTCTGGCTCTAGATGAGTGACCACACCATCTTGGTTATTCAGGTCATTAAGACACATTTTGTATAGTTCTTCTGTATATTCTTGCCACCTCTTCTTAATCTCTTCTGCTTCTTTCAGGTCCTTAACATTTCTGTCCTTTATCCTGCCTATCCTTACACGAAATGTTGCACTGGTATCTCCAATTTTCTTGAAGAGATCTCTAGTCTTATTCATCCTATAGTTTTCTTCTATTCCTTTGCATTGTTCATTTAAGAATGTTTATTCTCTCCTTGTTGTTCTCCAGAACTCTGCATTCATTTTGGGTGCATTTTTCCCTTTTTCCCTTGTCTTTCACTTCTCTTTCCTCACCTCTTTGTAAAGCCTTTTCAGACAACCACTTTACCTTTTTGAATTTTTTTTCTTTTTCTTTGGCATGGTTTTGGTCACTGCCTCCTATACCATGTTATGAACCTCCATCCATATTCCTTCAGTCACTCTGTCTACCAGATCTAGTCCCTTGAATCTATTAGTTACCTCCACCATATAATCATAAGGGATTTGATATAGGTCATACCTGAATGGCCTGGCAGTTTTCCCTACTTTCTTCAATTAAAGCCAAATTTTGCAATAAGAAGCTCATGATTTGAGCCACAGTCAGCTCCAGGTCTTGTTTTTACTAACTACAGCTTCTCCATCTTTAGCTGCAAAGAACATAAATCAATATGATTTTGGTACTGACCAATCTGGTGATATCCATGTGCAGAATAGTCTTTGGGTTGTTGCAAAGGGTGTTTGCAATGACCAGTGTGCTTTCTTGACAAAACTTTGTTAGCCTTTGCCTTACTTCATTTTGTACTTCAAGGACAAACTTTTCTGTTATTCTGGGTATCTCTTGACTCCCTACTTTTGCATTCCAATCTCGTATGATGAAAAGGACATCTTTGATGCTAATTTTAGAAGTGTTGTAGGTTTTCACAGAACTGGTCAACTTCAGCTTCTTTGGCATCAGTGGTTGGAGCACAGACTGGGATTACTGTGATGCTGAATGGTTTTCCTTGTACCCAGGCAGTGACAAATATCCCATGGGGACAAAATCACCCCTGGTTGAAAACCTCTACCCCATATGGAGTGAAATGATTTATTTACCAGGACTAGTGGAGGAAAGACCCTGACCAACTATTTATGTGTAATATTTTTTACACATAAGTCATGTATTTTGAAATCAAGGATTCTTGTATTTCTCTTGTATATATTCTCAAAATTATTAAAATTGTACAGAGTCTCCAACAGAATTAAAAGGCAAGCTAAGCAAGTATGTTTATCACCTAAAGCACATAATTCTTAGAAATGACTTTAATAGACGTTTCAACACTTGAAAAATAGAACAATACCTAAGGAGAGGACTTGATTTTCTCGTCATGTTAAAGCATGGTCATATACAAGAATCATGAAAAATTATCCACAAAACTACTGACATTTCTTCAGTTAAAACAAACAAAAACCTGACTAAACATAACCTAATTTTCTCCATTCTCATGTTCTTATGTACCTTTCTACACTTTCTCACCCTCCTCTTTCTCTAAAAGTAAGGTTTAGAGATGGAAACCTCCTTACTTCTGGCTTGTATTCAAAAAGAAGCTGATCTCCAGTGAGAAAGTCCTGTAGTGGGTACAGCTGCATGTTTTCACACATGTTTTCCACATACTCAACTGGATCTGTCTGTAAAGAGGTAAAATTATTTCACACCAGAAATTCCTCATTACTATCCTTAATTTCCCACAAACTATAAATACTTAGCTCTTTTTTTAAAATGAAACCAAAAGTTTCCCACAGATACAACCAAATATAATGGCAGCTTAAGGATCTGGTGCTCAGAATTCTAACATAAATTAGCCAGAGAACTACTTTAAGTAGCTTATCCTAACACCCCACCAACCCCCCATCCTAAGCCCTACAACACACAAGGCTCTAATCATGTCACAGCATCTTCATGGGAGAAATTTTAACAATGGCCCAAATTTTAACAATGGGCACTGTGAAGTGCCCAAAGAGAGAGTCTTCATCATTTAATCACTACAGCACTATAACCTAAAAACTATTTGTAAGCATCAATCAAAATCAAGGTAGAAATCAAATTTTGTCATTAAAGCCTTGATATAAATGGTAAAATTAACTAGTATATTATCTCAATTTAAAACTGAACTAATGAGGGCAGTCTCTAAGATGGCAGAGGAATAGGACAAGGAGACCACTTTCTCCCCTACAAATTTATCAAAAGATCATTTGAACACTGAGCAAATACCACAAAACAACTTCTAAATGCTGGCAGAGGACACCAGGCACCCAGAAAGGCAGCCCATTGTCTTCGAAAGGAGGTAAGACAAAATATAAAAGATAAAAAGAGAGATAAAAGAGTTAGGGACGGAGACCCATCCCAGGAGGGAGTCATAAAAGAGAAGTTTCCAAACACCAGGAAACCCTCTCATTGGCAGGTCTGTGGGGAGTTTTGGAATCTCAGAGGGCAACATAACCAGGAGGAAAAAATAAATAAAACCCACAGATTACATGCCTAACTGCAACTCCCAGTAGCCCAGATGCTTGCATCTGCCACCAGCAAGCGGGGGCTGAACAGGGAGGTGCGGGCTGCAGTGCTTAGGGTAAGGACTGGGCCTGAATGCCATAAGGGCAATCTGAGGGAGCTAACGTGAGACAGCAACCCAAACCAGGGGATAGCCAGAGAGAGAGAAAAAAAAAAAAAGAGGAAAGAGAGAGAGAACTTTCCCACAAAAAGGTCTAACCTAAGGCACTGCTGGGCTGCTCACAGACAAAGGACTGAGCCAATACCAAAGGAGAGATAGCCAGCAGCACACTGGCCCATCCCCTGCCAGAGGCAGGGAGGCAGGCATGCAATGGCCAGAGCCATAAGGCAAAGGGCAAACTCGGCTCCAGGGATGGCATCCTCTACCAAACTGCAAGCAGACTCCCAGTTGCTAACCAAGTCTTCCTGGGATCCTAGACTCACTACTGGATACTTCATTGCACTCCAGAGAGAAAAGATCCAGCTCCACCCATCAGAACACTGATGCAAGCTTCCCTAACCAGGAAACCTTGACAAGCCACTCATCCAACCCCACCCACAGGGAGGAACCTCCACAATAAAGAGGAACCACAAACTACCAGAATTCAGAAAGGCCACCTCAAATACAGCAACCTAAACAAGATGAAAAGGCAGAGAAATATTCAGCAGGTAAAGGAATATGATAAAAGCCCACCAAACCAAACAAAAGAGGAGGAGATAGGGAGTCTACCTGAAAAAGAATTCAGAATAATGATAGTAAAAATGATCCAAAATCTTGAAAACAAAATGGAGTTACAGATAAACAGTCTGGAGACAAGGATTGAGAAGATGCAAGAAAAGTTTAACAAGGACCTAGAAGAAATAAAAGAGTCAATATACAATGAATAATGCAATAACTGAAATCAAAAGCACTCTGGAGGGAACCCACAGTAGAATAACTGAGGCAGAAGATAGGATAAGTGAGGTGGAAGATAGAGTGGTGGAAATAAATGAAGCAGAGAGAAAAAAAGAAAAAAGAATTAAAAGAAATGAGGACAACCTCAGAAACCTCTGGGACAATGTTAAATGCCCCAACATTCAAATCATAGGAGTCCCAGAAGAAGAAGACAAAAAGAAAGACCATGAGAAAATACTTGAGGAGATAATAGTTGAAAACTTTCCTAAAATGGGGAAGGAGATAGCCACCCAAATCCAAGAAACCCAGAAAGTCCCAAACAGGATGAACCCAAGGTGAAACACCCCAAGACACATATTAATCAAATTAACGAAGATCAAACACAAAGAACAAACATTAAAAGTAGCAAGGGAAAAACAACAAATAACTCACAAGGGGATTCCCATAAGGATAACAACTGATCTTGCAACAGAAACTCTTCAGGCCAGAAGGGAACGGCAGGACATACTTAAAAGTGATGAAAGAGAAAAACCTACAACCCAGATTACTGTACCCAGCAAGGATCTCATTCAAATATGAAGGAGAAATCAAAAGCTTTACAGACAAGCAAAAGCTCAGAGAATTCAGCACCACCAAACCAGCTCTTCAACAAATGCTAAAGGATGTTCTCTAGACAGGAAACACAAAAAAGGTGTATAAACTCAAACCCAAAACAACAAAGTAAATGGCAATGGGATCATACTTATAATTACCTTAAATGTAAATAGGCTGAATGCCCCAAACAAAAGACAAAGGCTGGCTGAATGGATACAAAAACAAGACCCCTATATATGCTGTCTACAAGAGACCCACCTCAAACCTAGGGACACATACAGACTGAAAGTGAAGGGCTGGAAAAAGATATTTCACACAAATGGAGACCAAAAGAAAGCAGGAGTAGAAATACTCATATCAGATAAAATAGACTTTGAAATAAAGGCTGTGAAAAGAGACAAAGGAGGACACTATATAATGATCAAAGGATCAATCCAAGAAGAAGATACAACAGTGATAAATATATATGCACCCAACAAAGGAGCACCGCAATATGTAAGGCAAATGCTAACAAGTATGAAAGGGGAAATTAACAATAACACAATAATAGTGGGAGACTTTAATACCCCACTCACACCTATGGGTAGATATACAATGGACCAGTTAGATCTAATTGATATCTGTAGGACATCTCACCCTAAAACAATGAATTTCACCTTTTTCTCAAGTGTACACAGAACTTCTCCAGGACAGATCACCATCCGGGCCATAAATCTAGCCTTGGTAAATTCAAAAAAACTGAAATCATCTCAAGCATCTTTTCTGATCACAATGCAGTAATATTAGATGTCAACTACAGGAAAAAACTATTAAAAATACAAACATATGGAGGCTAAACAACACACTTCTGAATAACCAACAAATCACAGAAGAAATCAAACCATGCATAGAAACAAATGTAAATGAAAACACAACAACCCAAAACCTATGGGATTCAGTAAAAGCAGTGCTAAGGGGAAGGTTCATAGCAATACAAGCCTACCTCAAGAAACAGGAGAGAAATCAAGTAAATAACCTAACTCTGCACCTAAAGCAACTAGAAAAAGAAGAAATGAAGCATCCCAGTGTTAGTAGAAGCAAAGAAATCATAAAAATTAGGGCAGAAATAAATACAAAAGAAACAAAGGAGATCATAGCCAAAATCAACAAAGCTAAAAGCTGGTTTTTTGAGAAGATAAATAAAATAGACAAACCATTAGCCAGACTCATCAAGAAAAAAAGGGAGAAGAATCAAATCAACAAAATTAGAAATGAAAATGGAGAAATCACAACAGACAACACAGAAATACAAAGGATCATAAGAGACTACTATCAGCAACTATATGCCAAAAAAATGGACAACTTGGAAGAAACAGACAACTTCTTAGAAAAGTATAACTTTCCAAAACTGAATCAGGAAGAAACAGAAAATCTTAACAGACCCATCACAAGCACAGAAATAGAAACTGTAATCAGAAATCTTCCAACAAACAAAAGCCCAGGACTACATGGCTTCACAGCTGAATTCTACCAAAAATTTAGAGAAGAGTTAACACCTATCCTACTCAAACTCTTCCAGAAAATTGCAGAGGAAGGTAAACTGCCAAACTCATTCTATGAGGCCACCATCACCCTAATACCAAAACCAGACAAAGTGCCACAAAAAAAGAAAACTATAGGCCAATATCACTGATGAACATAGATGCAAAAATCCTTAACAAAATTCTAGTAAACAGAATCCAACAACATATTTAAAAGATCATACATCATGACCAAGTGGGCTTTATCCCAGGGATGCAACGATTCTCCAATATTCGCAAATCAATCAATGTGATATACCACATCAACAAATTTAAAGATAAAAACCACATGATTATCTCAATAGATGTAGAGAAAGCCTTTGACAAAATTCAACATCCATTTATGACAAAAACCCTCCAGAAAGCAGGAATAGAAGGAACATACCTCAACATAATAAAAGCCATATATGATTAACCCACAGCAAACATTATCCTCAATGGTGAAAAACTGAAAGCATTTCTGCTGAAGACAGGAATAAGACAAGGGTGCCACTCTCACCACTATTATTCAACATAGTTTTGGAAGTTTTAGCCACAGCAATCAGAGCAGAAAAAGAAATAAAAGGAATCCAGATTGGAAAAGAAGAAGTAAAACTCTCATTGTTTGCAGATGACATGATCCTCTACATAGAAAATTCTAAAGACTCCACCAGAAAATTACCAGAGCTAATCAATGAATATAGTAAAGTTGCAGGATGTAAAATTAATACATAGAAATCCCTTGCATTCCTATACACTAACAATAAGAAAACAGAAAGAAATTAAGGAAACAATTCCATTCACCACTGCAAAGAAAAGAATAAAATACTTAGGAATAAATCTACCTAAAGAAACAAAAGACCTATATATAGAAAACTATAAAACAATGGTGAAAGGAATAAGATGACACAAATAGATGAAGAAATATACCATGTTCATGGATCAGAAGAATCAATACAGTGAAAATGAGTATACTACCCAAAGATATCTATACATTCAATGCAATCCCTATCCAGCTACCAATGGTATTTTTCAGAGAACTAGAACAAATAATTTCACAATTTGTATGGAAATACAAAAAACCTCAAATAGCCAAAGCAATCTTGAGAAAGAATGGAACTGGAGGAATCAACCTGCCTGACTTCAGGCTATACTACAAAGCCACAGTCATCAAGACAGTATGGTACTGGCACAAAGACAGAAACATAGATCAATGGAACAAAATAGAAAGCCCAGAGATAAATCCACACGCCTACAGACACCTTATCTTTGACAAAGGAGGCAAGACTATACAATGGAGAAAAGACAATCTCTTTAACAAGTGGTGCTGGGAAAACTGGTCAACCACTTGTAAAAGAATGAAACTAGGACACTTTCTCAGAGAAGGCAATGGCACCCCACTCCAGTACTCTTGCCTGGAAAATCCCATGGACAGAGGAGCCTGGTAGGCTGCAGTCCATGAAGTCGCTAAGAGGCGGACACGACTGAGCGAATTCACTTTCACTTTTCACCTTCATGCATTGGAGAAGGAAATGGCAACACACTCCAGTGTTCTTGCCTGGAGAATCCCAGGGACGGGGGAGCCTGGTGGGCTGCCATCTATGGGGTCGCACAGGGTTGGACACGACTGAAGTGACTTAGCAGCAACAGCAGGACACTCTAACAACATACATAAAAATAAACTCAAAATGGATTAAAGATCTAAATGTAAGACCAGAAACTATAAAACTCCTAGAGGAAAACATAGGAAAAACACTCTCTGATGTAAATCATAGCAGGATCCTCTATGACCCACCTCCCAGAGTAATGGAAATAAAGCAAAAATAAACAAATGGGACCTAATTAAACTTAAAAGCTTTTGCACAACGAAGGAGACTATAAGCAAGGTGAAAAGACAGCCTTCAGAATGGGAGAATAATAATAGCAAATGAAGCAACTGACAAAGAATTAATCTCAAAAACATACAAGCAGCTCAATTCCAGAAAAATAAGTGACCCAGTCAAAAAGTGGGTCAAAGAACTAAATAGACATTTCTCCAAAGAAGACATACAGATGGCTAACACACACATGAAAAGATGATCAACATCACTCATTATCAGAGAAATACAAATCAAAACCACAATGAGGTACCATCTCACATTGGTCAGAATGGCTGCTATCCAAAAGTCTATAAACAATAAATGCGGAGACGGTGCAGAGAAAAAGGAACACTTTTACACTGTTGGTGGGAACACAAACTAGTACAGCCACTATGGACAACATTGTGGAGATTCCTTAAAAAACTGGAAACAGAACTGCCATACAACCCAGCAATCCCACTCGTGGGTATACACATGGAGGAACCGAGAATTGAAAGAGACACGTATACCCCAACGTTCATCGCAGCACTGTTTACAACAGCCAGGACATGGAAGCAATTTAGATGCCCATTGGCAGACGAATGGATAAGAAAGCTGTGGTACATATACACAATGGAATATTCAGTTCAGTTCAGTCGCTCAGTCATGTCCGCCTCTTTGTGACCCCATGAATCGCAGCACGCCAGGCCTCCCTGTCCAGCACCAACTCCCGGAGTTCACTCAGACTCATGTCCAACGAGACAGTGACGCCATCCAGCCATCTCATCCTCTGTCGTCCCCTTCTCCTCCTGCCCCCAATCCCTCCCAACATCAGAGTCTTTTCCAATGAGTCAACTCTTCGCATGAGGTGGCCAAAGTACTGGGGTTTCAGCTTTACCATCATTCCTTCCAAAGAAATCCAGGGCTGATCTCCTTCAGAATGGACTGGTTGGATCTCCTTGTAGTCCAAGGGACTCTCAAGAGTCTTCTCCAACACCACAGTTCAAAAGCATCAATTCTTCAGCGCTCAGCCTTCTTCACAGTCCAACTCTCACATCCATACATGACCACAGGAAAAACCATAGCCTTGACTAAACAGACCTTTGTTGGCAAAGTAATGTCTCTGCTTTTGAATATGCTATCTAGATTGGTCATAACTTTCCTTCCAAGGAGTAAGCGTCTTTTAATTTCATGGTTGCAGTCACCTTCTGCAGTGATTTTGGAGCCCAAAAACATAAAGTCTGACACTGTTTCCACTGTTTCCCCATCTATTTCCCATGAAGTGATGGGACTGGATGCCATGATCTTCATTTTCTGAATGTTCAGCTTTAAGGCAACTTTTTCACTCTCCTCTTTCATTTTCATCAAGAGGCTTTTTAATGCCTCTTCACTTTCTGCCATAAGGGTGGTGTCATCTGCATATCTGAGGTTATTGAGATTTCTCCCTGCAGTCTTGATTCCAGCTTGTGCTTCATCTAGCCTAGCATTTCTCATGATGTACTCTGCATATAAGTTAAATAAGCAGGGTGACAATATACAGCCTTGACATACTCCTTTTCCTATTTGGAACCAGTCTGTTGTTCCATGTCCAGTTCTAACTGTTGCTTCCTGACCTGCATACAGATTTCTCAAGAGGGCAGATCAGGTGGTCTGGTATTCCCATCTCTTTCAGAATTTTCCACAGTTTATTGTGATCCACACAGTCAAAGGCTTTGGCATAGTCAATAAAGCAGAAATAGATGTTTTTCTGGAACTCTCTTGCTTTTTCCATGATCCAGTGGAAGTTGGCAATTTGGTCTCTGGTTCCTCTGCCTTTTCTAAAACCAGCTTGAACATCAGGAAGTTCACGGTTCACATATTGCTGAAGCCTGGCTTGGAGAATTTTGAGCATTACTTTACTAGCGTGTGAGATGAGTGCAATTGTGCGGCAGTTTGAGCATTCTTTGGCACACTGCCTTTCTTTGGGATTGGAATGAAAACTGACCTTTTCCAGTCCTGTGTCCACGGCTGAGTTTTCCAAATTTGCTGGCATATTGAGTGCAGCACTTTCACAGCATCATCTTTCAGGATTTGAAATAGCTCAACTGGAATTCCATCACCTCCACTAGCTTTGTTCGTAGTGATGCTTTCTAAGGCCCACTTGATTTCACATTCCAGGATGTCTGGCTCTAGGTCACTGATCACATCATCGTGATTATCTGGGTCGTGAAGATCTTTTTTGTACAGTTCTTCTGTGTATTCTTGCCACCTCTTCTTAATATCTTTTGCTTCTGTTAGGTCCATACCATCTCTGTCATTTATCGAGCCCATCTTTGCATGAAATGTTCCCTTGGTATCTCTGATTTTCTTCAAGAGATCTCTAGTCTTTCCCATTCTGTTGTTTTCCTCTATTTCTTTGCATTGATCACTGAGGAAGGCTTTCTTATCTCTTCTTGCTATTCTTTGGAACTCTGCATTCAGATGCTTGTATCTTTCATTTTCTCCTTTGCTTTTTGCTTCTCTTCTTTTCACAGCTATTTGTAAGGCCTCCCCAGACAGCCATTTTGCTTTTTTGCATTTCTTTTCCATGGGGATTGTCTTGGTCCCTGTCTCCTGTACAATGTCACGAACCTCATTCCATAGTTCATCATGCACTCTATCTATCAGATCTAGGCCCTTAAATCTATTTCTCACTTCCACTGTATAATCATAAGCTATCCCACGTTGAAGGTCAGGAACGGCGGCGGTGAGGATATACCCCTCATTGAAGGTAAGGAGCAGTGGCTACACTTTGCTGGAGCAGCCGTGAAGAGATACCCCACGCCCAAGGTTAAGAGAAACCCAAGTAAGATGGTAGGTGTTGCAAGAGGGCATCAAAAGGCAGACACACTGAAACCATACTCACAGGAAACTAGTCAATCTAATCACACTAGGACCACAGCCTTGTCTAACTCAATGAAACTAAGCCATGCCTGTGGGGCAACCCAAGACGGGCAGGTCATGGTAGAGGGATCTGACAGAATGTGGTCCACTGGAGAAGGGAATGGCAAAGCACTTCACTATTCTTGCCTTGAGAACCCCATGAACAGTATGAAAAGGCAAAATGAGAGGATACTGAAAGAGGAACTCCCCAGTCAGTAGGTGCCCAATATGCTACTGGAGATCAGTGGAGAAATAACTCCAGAAAGAATGAAGGGATGGAGCCAAAGCAAAAACAATACCAAGCTGTGGATGTGACTGGTGATAGAATCAAGGTTTGATGCTGTAAAGAGCAATATTGCATAGGAACCTGGAATGTCAGGTCCATGAATCAAGGCAAATTGGAAGTGGTCAGACAAGAGATGGCACGAGTGAATGTTGACATTCTAGGAATTAGCGAACTCAAATGGACTGGAATGGGTGAATTTAACTCAGATGACCATTATATCTACTACTGCGGGCAGGAATCCCTCAGAAGAAATGGAGTAGCCATCATGGTCAACAAGAGAGTCTGAAATGCAGTACTTGGATGCAAAATGACAGAATGATCTTTGTTCGTTTCCAAGGCAAACCATTCAATATCACAGTAATCCAAGTCTATGCCCCAACCAGTAACGCTGAAGAAGCTGAAGTTGAACGGTTCTATGAAGACCTACAAGACCTTTTAGAACTAACACCCAAAAAAGATGTCCTTTTCATTATAGGGGACTGGAATGCAAAAGTAGGAAGTTAAGAAACATCTGGAGTAACAGGCAAATTTGGCCTTGGAATACGGAATGAAGCAGGGCAAAGACTAATAGAGTTTTGCCAAGAAAATGCACTGGTCATAGCCAACACCCTCTTCCAACAACACAAGAGAAGACTCTACACATGGACATCACCAGATGGTCAACACCGAAATCAGATTGATTATATTCTTTGCAGCCAAAGATGGAGAAGCTCTATACAGTCAACATAAAACAAAACTGGGAGCTGACTGTGGCTCAGATCATGAACTCCTTATTATCAAATTCAGACTTAAATTGAAGAAAGTAGGAAAACCACTAGACCATTCAGGTATGACCTAAATCAATGGAATATTACTCAGCTATTATAAAGAATGCATTTGAATCAGTTCTAATGAGGTAGATGAAACTGGAGCCTATTATACAGAGCGAAGTAAGTCAGAAAGAAAAGCACCAGTATAGTATACTAATGCATATATACGGAATTTAGAAAGATGGTAATGATGACCCTATATGCAAGACAGCAAAAGAGACACAGATGTAAAGAACAGACTTTTGGACTCTGTGGGAGAAGGCGAGGGTGGGATGATTTGAGAGAATAGCTTGAAACATATATATTATTATATGTGAACTAGATCGCCAGTCCAGGTTCAATGCATGAGACAGGGTGCTCAGGGCTGGTGGACTGGGATGACCCTGAGGGATGGGATGGGGGAGGAAGGTGGGAGGGAAAGGGGAACACATGTACACCCATGGCTGACTAACGTGAATGTATGGCAAAAACCATCACAATATTGTAAAGTAATTAGCCTCCAATTAAAATAAATTTTAAAAAAAGAACAACAACAACAACAACAACAAAAAAGAATTTAAAAAAAATTTTTTTTAATTAAAAAAATGAATACATAAAACTGAACTAATGAATAAAAGTTCTACAACCTATGAAATGGAAATACTTTTGCAGAGGAAAACAACCAATTCAAGTATTTTCTGAGCACCCAAATGCATGGAATCTTAAAAACTGACATGTCCTTTAGATACCAAGTGGCTCTATTCCTACATTTTACAATGAGGAAATTACTCAGATTAATTAGGTGACTTGCTCCAGAACACACAATAAGTGACAGGCAGAATAAACACTAGAGCTCAGGCCTCTTAATACAGCAGGGAACACTTTCCCAAAATACTATACTGCCCAGTCCTTTTGTAGACAATCTGGTTATTCTCTCATGGAACAGAAGACAGAAAGAGAAATAAAGCTTACTACATTCACGGAGGAGAAATGAGACATGAATGTATCAAATCAGAAATCATAGGTATATGCTAACTACTACATTATCGCATTAAAATAGAATATGGAAAAAGTTTGGGGAAAAAAGTATTGTTAGCCTTTTTTGCCTCTCCTGAATCATATGTTGATAAGTCACTAAAGTACTAATAATACGTGTGTGTGTGTGTGTGTGTGTGTGTGTGTGTGTGTGTGTGTGTTTAAGTTAAGGTACTTTTTTTCCCCTGAAGTATAACTGATATATAATATTAGTTTCAGGAGTCTGACACAGCGAGTCCATATTTTCATATACTACAAAATGATCACCAGAGTAAGTCTAGTTACCATCTGTCACCCTACAAAGTTACTATAACGTCACTGACTATATTCCCTATGCTGTACATTACATCCCCATGACTTATGTACTTCATAGCTGAAAGTCTGCATGTCTTCATCTCCTTTGCCTATTTCACTTAGCTCCCACACCTTCAAGTGCTATTACTGTTTAAAATTACTCCCTTGACAGAGGAACTGTGGCTCCTGAGGCATGCGGGATACAGAGAAACTGAAAATGTAGTCGATCAGATTTTGGAAATAACTACAACAGGAGTCTGAAAAACAAAGAGGTTGTTTTCATCTCATCAGTTCTAGATGAAGAGATCAAGTCCTGAGCCTTTGGAGTGAGAGCACTGACTCCAAGACCCTAGGCTACCAGAGAATTAACCCTAGGGAATATCAAATAGTGAGAACTCACACAAAGGAAACCAGCTAAATACAAAACCCAGCATCACCCAACCACAAGTAGCACCCTGTACAGGACGCCTCATCTAAACAACAAACAAAACAAAAATACAAACCCAATCAGCAGCAGCCAGGATTACCACCTCACTCAGCCTTGCCCATCGGGGTGGGACGGGGAGGGGGGAAACTCAGCACAATTCTCACCCAATATGAAGCTTACACAAATCCCTGGACCAACCTTAGGAGGGCAGAAACCAAAAAGAAGAAAGAATTCAACCCTTTAGCCTGGGAAAAGGAGACCTGAAACACAATAAGTTAAAAAATAATAATAATAATGAAAAGGCAGAGAAATACTACACAAATGAAGGAACAAACTAGAAACACAGAAGTCCAAATAAATCAAGAGGGAATAGGCAAACTACCTGAAAAAGAATTCAGAATAATGACAGTAGAGATGATCAAAAACCTTGAAAACAGAATGGAGAAAATGTAAAAATCAATTAACAAAGACCCAGAAGAATTAAAGAATAAACATAGAGACAAACAACATAATTATTGAAATTAAAAATATTCTAGAAGGAATCAATAGCAAAATATCTGAAAGAGAAGAACAAATCAGTGAGCTGGAAGATAAAATGGTAGAAATAACTTCTGAAGAGCAGAATAAAGTAAAAAGAATGAAAAGAACTGAGGACAATCCCAGAGACCTCTGGGACAATATCATATGCACCAACATTCGAATTATAGAGGTCCCAGAAGAAGAAGAGAAAAAGAAAGGGTATGAGAAAATTTTTGAAGAGATTATTGTTGAAAATTTCTGCAACATGGAAAAGGAAATAGTCAATCAAGTCCAAGAGGCGCAGAGTCCCATACGGGATTAAACCCAAGGAGAAACATGCCAAGACACATACTAATCAAACTAACAAAGACTAAAACACAAAGAAAGAATATTAAAAGCAGCAAGAAAAAAGCAACAAGTAACATACAAGGGAAACCCCATACGTTTAACAACGGTTCTTTCAGCAGAAACTCAGCAGGCCAGAAGGGAATGGCAGGATATATTTAAAGTACTGAAAGGGAAAAATCTAAAACTAAGATTACTGTACCCAGCAAGGATCTCATTCAAAATTGATGGAGAAATAAAAAGCTTTTCAAAAAAGCAAAAGTTAAGAGAATTCAGTACCACCAAACCAGCTTTACAACAATGTTAAAAGGACTTACATAGTCAAGAAATACAAGAGAAGAAAAAGATCAACAAAATAAACCCCCAAAATTTAAAAAATGGCAATAGGAACATTTATCAATAATTACTTTAAATGTAAATGGATTAAATGCTCCAACCAAAAGACACAGACTGGCTGAAAGGATACAAAAACAAGACCTATATATATGCTGTCTACAAGAAACCCACTTCAGACATAAAGACGCATATAGACTGAAAGTGAGAGGATGGAAAAATGTATTCCATGCAATTGGGAAGCAAAAGAAAACTGGAGTAGCAATTCTCATATCAGGCAAAATAGACCTTAAAATAAAGAAGATTACAAGAGATAAGGAAGGACACTACATAATGATCAAGGGATCAATCCAAGAGGAAGACATAACAGCTGTAAATATCTGTGTACCCAACACAAAAGCACCTCAATACATAAGACAAACACTAACAGACATAAAAGGAGAAATTGACAGTAACACAATAATAGGAGACTTTAACACCCCACTCACACCAATGGACAGATCATCAAAACAGAAAATTAATAAGGAAACACAAGTCTTAAATGATACATTAGATGAGATGGGTCTCATTGATATCTTCAGAACACTCCATCCAAATGCAGAAGAATACACCTTCTTCTCAAGTGCATATGGAACATTCTCCTGGGTCACAAATCAAACCTCAGTAAATTTAAGAAAACTGAAATTGTATCAAGCATCATCTCCGACCACAACGCTATAAGACTAGAAATCACTTACAAAAAAACACAAACACATGGAGATTAAACAACAGGATTAGTAACCTAAAGAGACTAAATAATCAACAGATTATTTAAAAAATCAAAAGGGAAATCAAAAAATTTCTAGAAACAATTGACAATAAAAACACAACTCAAAACCTATGGGATACAGCAAAAGCAGTTCTAAGGGGGAAGTTTATAGCAGTACAATCCTACCTCAAGAACCAAGAAAAACATCAAGTAGACAATCTAACTTTATACCTAAAACAACTTGAAAAGAACAAAAAAAAAAACCCCAAAATTAGTAGAAGGAAAGGAATCATAAAGATCTGAGCAGAAATAAATGAAAAAGAAATGAAAGAAACAATAGTAAAAATTAATAAAACTAAAAGCTGGTTCTTTGAGACGATAAACAAAATTGACACTCCTTTAGCAAGACTCATCAAGAAAAAAAGAGAAGAATCAGATCAACAAAATTAGAAATGAAAAAGAAGAGGTTAAAACAGACAATGCAGAAATACAAAGGATTATAAGAGAGTATTATAAACAACTATATGGCAAGAAAATGGATAACCTGGAAGAAATGGACAGTCTTCTTCCAAGACTGAAACAGGAAGAAATAGAAATTATGAACAACACAATTACAGGCACTGAAATTGAAGCTGTGATCAAAAATCTCCCAAAAAACAAAAGCCCAGGACCAGATGGCTTCACAGGAGAATTCTATCAAGCATTTAGAGAGACCTAAGACCTATCCTTCTAAAACTCTTTCAAAAAATTGGAGAGGAAGGAACACTTCCAAACTCATTCTATGAAGCCACCATCACCGAACCAAAACCAGACAAAGACAACACAAAAAGAGAAAACTACAGGGCAATATCACTGATGAACATAGATGTAAAAATTCTCAACAAAATTTTAGCAAATAAGATTCAGCAACACATCAAAAAGATCATACAGCATGATCAAGCTGGGTTTATTCCAGGGATGCAAGGATTCTTCAATATATGCAAATCAATGTGATACACCATATTAACAAATCAAAAGATAAAAACCATATAATAATCTCAACAGATGCAGAAAAAGCATTTGACAAAATTCAGCACCCATTTATGATTAAAACTCTTCTAAAAATGGGCATAGAAAGAACCTACCTCAACAAAGTAATGGCCATATGTGATAAGCCATACAGCAAACATTATTCTCAATGGTGAAAAACTGAAAGCATTCCCCCTAAGATTAGGAACAAGACAAGGGTATCCACTTTCATCACCATTATTAAACATAGTCTTGGAAGTCCTAGCTATAGCAATCAGAGAAGAAAAAGAAATAAAATGATTCCCTCTATTGTGTTCTAAATTTTTTAACCAGTTACTTTCACCAGCCACTTATTTATAAGTTAACTTTATAAGTTAACAATCAGAATGTTACTAAATTGAGTGACTCAAATATTTCCTATACAAAAACAGGACCCTGGTTAAAAGTAGATCTTTAGTGCCAAGGCGGTGCAGAAAGTACTAGAAGAAAACACTTGAATGCTATCCTTTATTTTTTTTTTAAGATAAAATTCACATACCATAAAATTTACTTTTAAGGTATACAATTAAAAATAAAGTATATAACTCAGTGGGTTTTGGTATATTCATAAAGTTGTATAATCATCATTTATATCTGTTGATAGTTCTAGATTCAGAATATTTTCATCAGTCCAAACAGAAACTTCCATACCCACTAAGCAGTTGCTCCCAGTTACTCACAACCCCTAGCTACTGAAAACCATCAGTCTGTATTCTGGCTCTACAATTTACCTTTTCTGGTTTTTTCATATAAAGTGAATCATATAACACATGACCTGTGGTGTCTGGCTTCCTTCACCTAGCATAATGTTTTCAAAGTTCATGCATGTTGTAGAATGAATTAGTACTTAATTCCTTTTTATGCTGAATAATATTCCACAGTATGAAAATTCTACATTTTGTTTAGCCATTCATTCAGTGAAGGACATTTGGTTTCTACATTTTGGTTATAATCAATAATGCTGCTGTGAACACAAGTGTACATGTATTTATGTGGACATACATTTTCAATTCTCTTGGGTATATACCTGTAAGCCAGTAACTGCTGGCTTGTAAGGTATCTCTATGCAAAACTTTTTAAGGTCATTGTTTTCTAAAGCTACTGCACCATTTTACACTCCTAACTGTATTACACATTATATATATTTATATATGGTGAGTCCAAGTTCCCATGTGAAATAAAAATTATTTTTAAATTTCTCAGTTATAAAAGACTGGTTTAAACAGTCTGAAAGAGCATTTCTATTTGTCTTTACTGGTGAAAACAAGAAAAATGTCTAAAGAGAAGATAGGTCAACTTTGTTAGTAAAACAGAAATATATAAAAGCTGAAATAAGCTGAGCTACTTGAGTTAAAATTTAGCAGTTCAGAGATATGAACCATTCCCATGTGTTCTTTGTTCTGATTAGGTTTTGATCTAAAATCTTTTGGATTCATGTTTTAAAATTAAGACAAGCATTCAGTAGCACTGCACTAAAGGTAAAAATAAATGAGCTACAAAATGGGAGCTACAGAAAAGGTATCTTGAAATGTCTTGCTAAGAAGGAACTACAGCAGCAGAAAGAAAATGTTACTCAACTAATGCTAAAAATCCAATACCTAAAAAAGAAATAAGGGTATTACTTATGGCAGGCCCACAATTCTTACTCCCACTCTTTCCCTAATACAGTTCTAGCCCACATGCTGCCACAACAGCTGACAAGAACACCAAAAAAAATCAGGTTTTTTTCCATCAACTGCTAAGGTTGATGGAAGGACTTGTGGGTTCTAGGCGTATCAATCTTTTCAGAGATTGTCTATAGGACCATCAAATGGCCAATATAAATCACAACAGCTCTCTGTTTTCATAGAATAAGATTTCTATTTTAAATGACTTCAATCATATAGAGCAGACTGCACAGGAATCAACAGCAACTGGAAGCTTATAGCTTTTACAACCTTGTCCTCATGTACTTAAGTCTTTTTGACTTGTAATAGATACACAGGGAATTGTTTCTAATGATGATCCAAAAAGGCAGATTTCAAGATGTTCTATGAACTGGTTCTAAATTAGGGCTCTTAATCAAGGGTCCACAGATACCTTCCACAAGATATCAGTGGACAAAATCAGGGAGGGTGGGAAGCATGAAGTTGACTGGGAAGAAATTACATATTTTCATTAAACTATAACTTAGCATTTTTACTCATTTATGAGTATATAGGCAAAAAATCATAGTAATATTATCAGCATCTATGACTACAATCGATAGAAATAACAATACAGTTCAAAATTGCACACTCACTGCTACTTAAAGTTGTAATAATTATTAGATCTGCCATTAGATCTTGTTATTTAATAATATATCAATAGAGACCCATATTACTAATTCTTACTATTTTGAGTACTTTATTTCCATATTCCTTTGCAACCTACTGCATTTTATCTTATGCATTTAAAAACAGTATTCTATAAAAAGGAACCCTCCTACCCTACTGCTGGGAATGTAAAGAGGGGCAACCATTATAGAAACTGATGGAGGTTCCTTTAAAACCTAAAAATTGAGCTACCATATAATACAGCAATCCCTCTCCTGAGCCATTTATCTGGAAAAGATGAATACCCCAATTTAAAAGATGAATGCACCCCAATGTTCATAGTAACATCATTTATAATAGCCAAGACAGAAACAACCGAAGTGCCCATTAACAGATGACTGGTTTAAGATGTGATACACACACACATATACTGGAATATTACAGCCATTAAAAAGAATGAAATACTGCCATCTACAACGATGTGGACTGACCTAAAGGTATCATACTAAGTGAAGTAAGTCAGATAGAGAAGAACAAATATTGTATATCATTTATATGTGCAATCTAAACACAAGTGAATCTATATACAAAACAAAAACAGACTCGAAAACATAGAAAACAAACTTATAGTTACCAAAGGCGAAAGAGATGGGCGGGGGTGGGGGGTGGGATAAATTAGGAGTATAGATACAGATACAAATTACTATACATAAAAGAGATAAGCAGCAAGGACTCACTGTATAGCACAATGAACTATATTCAATATTTTATAATCTACAATGGAAAATAATCTGATATATACAATATATAGATACACATATATCACTGAATCACTTTGCTGCACATCTGAAACTACCATATAATACTATAGATCAACTATACTTAAATTCTATGGTCTGTATAATATTTAACAGTATTGTTTCAATGTTAAATTTTCTGAGCATGACAATTTTAGTGAGGTTATATAAGAAGACGTTTGTAAGTAGCAGATGCATGGTAAGAGGTATCATGATGTCTGTAATTATGAAACCTCCAAAAAATACATACACACACACATAAATAAGAGGCATGAAAGAGAAAAGAGAAAGAAAACATGGCAACATATTAAGAACCAGTAAACCTAGGATGAGGGATATACCAGTGATCATTGTACTACTTGGGTGATATTTCATTAAATATTATCTCATTAAAAAAATGAAGAGATAAGAGATTGTTCTGAGGAGGGGTCCAAAGGATTCAAGAGATTCCAAAGGGATCCAAGATACAAAATGGGTTTTTTAAAAACCCTGCTTTAAACTTATTACCTTTCATCCTTTCATATACCCTATGCTATAGACATGAAAATACCATTTCCTTTTTCACAGTACTCCAGAGTTCCTTACTTATGTGCTTCCTAATACTTAGAATGTGTCTAAACTTTAACTATTTTTTAATACTGAATTCAATTCAAATTTATTATACCCATAAAGCCTTCCTTGTCCTATTCCAATCAAGACAAATGCTTTCCTTACCCTGAAAGCACAAAACATACTATTTCTAACACTACAAATAGTAATCACTTCACATTACCCTATAAAATATATTCACAATATTTGAATTCCCAAAATATAAGCTCTCCATGAATGTTTATCAAAGGGATCAAAAAGATCCACAGATGAAATGACTACACAAGTGAACAACTGCCACACAACAAATGACCTGTGTCAATCTGCCTAACTGTCTCTCTGTTACTCAATATAAATGCTCAAAAACACAAGAGTTAATTTTCAGATAGCCTCAAGGCCATCTTGAAACTCACATGACAGAGAGCGGCAGAATTAAAACTCCAGGGACACTTCCAAAAAGAGGAACAATGTCCACACCAGTTTCAACTTGGTCACAGATAATATTTAAAAAGAATTTGACTTCTAGTACCTGTTCTTGGTAATGAAATTCATTATCTTCAATTTTCTGAATCTCTTCAAAAATTCTGTGAAAGAACAAAATTATAATTAGAAGACATATTTAAATTTCTCATTGGAATCAACAGCAAGAAAAGAGAAGTATAAAAATAAACAGAATGCCCACATAACCTGTATATTTAACATACATTCACATGTAGAATAATAAGGGTATGGAACCAATAACAGAAATTTGAAAGTGAAAAGTATTAGTCACTCAGTCATGTCTGACTCTTTGCGACCCCATGGACTGTAGGCTACCTGGCTCCTCTGTCCATAGGGTTCTCTAGGCAAGAATACAGGAGTGGGCTGCCATTCCCTTCTCCAGGGGATCTTCCTGACCTGGGATGGAACCTGGGTCTCCTGTACTGCAGGCAGATTCTTTGCCATCTGAGCCACCAGGGGAGTCCCTAGTAAGTGGAGTTTAAGCAAGAAATGCCTGGAACACCATCAAGGTAGGCCTAATCCATGTCTATTGGCAGCCTGAAGGCTAAAACATAGTGGGATTGACCCCTGGCCTAATTCTAATAAGTATATATATATAAATATTACCTTTTCTCTGGGCCAAGCTTTTGCAGCATTTTTAAATACTGGAAGACAGTATGAGCAACCTAAAAACAAAGCATCTAATTATACTGTTGCATAAAGTGATATCTATATAACTTAAAAACCCCTCCATTTTAATTATTTACCTCATAGAAATGTTCATAACCCTCATCAGTCAAAGTAATAGAAATGCTGAACACTGAGTAAGTAGAATTTTGCTCGAATCCTGTCTCACCATTTCCACCAAAGAGTGCAAGAGCCCAGCACCTACAGTGAGAAAAAATTATTCCAATCAGTATCTTGGGATTGACAGTCCACAAATGCTTCAAATTAACAAAATAGGTAGGCTTTCTATGTAAAATTTGGGAAGGCCAGACTTTGAAGCAGTAAGTACTTTCCAACAGTAAATTTAAAAGTACAATTTTTTTACAAAGTACAAAGCTTCCCAAGGAAGTGTAGTGCATACAGAAATGACCAGAAGGAAATAATAGCTATATTTACTCCTTCAGTGGAAACCCTAATATTACAACATAGTAAAACATTAACAGTTTCATGAAGCTGCAGTAATTTTTTGTTGAAGAGAGCAGCACAAAATATTAGAAGCATGTTTTCTGGAAAGCATTTCTCTTTCTCTCTCTCTTTTTTGGCCATACTGCTCAGCTTGCAGGATCTTGGTTCCCCAACCAGGGACTGAATCAGGGCCCTTGGCAGTTAAAGCATGGGGTCCTAACCACTGGACCACCAGGGAATTCCCCTGGGAGGCATTTCTCACATCTCATTTTGAATGATCTCCCAGAAGAAGCCTTAAACAACACTTCAGATACATCCCTATTTAGAATGTTAAGTAAGCTCTTTGAGACCATCAGCTAACCTGACTGCACAGGTTATGCAGGAAAGAATCAGTAAGACTGTATTTTTTCTAACTAGAATAATCCTGAAAGTCTAAAATAAGAAAAGAGGAAGGCAGAATGAAAAATTTGAAATTCTAACAAAGTACAGCAAGATTAAAAGGTTATATAAATCTAAAATCATATAACATTTATTATATAAAGAATATATTTAATTTCATTCACTTTTTCTAGTAACCCTGCCCCCTCAGCTTTCTTTAAATAATTTAGTACACATCAATGTTTTAAAGTCTTTAAATTTCTTTAAATCCACCTTCCATTCTTGAATAGTGTATGGAAAAGTCAAGCAAGGAATTACTTTAATGTGTTTTGGTCCTGATTCTAAAGTTATATTTCTATTATTTGACTAGGCAACTTAAACATGTGCTTAAATGCTTTAGGAGACATTCTGGCTATTTTCTAAAACACACGGCTGTTCACAGTCCCACATAATTTCTATAATTTATCCACCCAATGAAGTTTTCATTAAAGTCCACCTTCTGGAGTGAGAAAGGCTGGAGATCCACAGCATTTAAAATTGACTTTATTATTGTTCAAATACAAATTCTTGATTAGAGCTAACCTTTTATGTAATTCAGGACTCATGGTTCTATAAAACTGTTGTCTACTATTTTTCAGAGATTGCTACACTGAAAATATTTATTAAATACTTGCTTTTTTCTAAGGTAAGAAAGAATGCTGCCTTTGCCTTCATGTCCAACCAGCCAAGAGATATAATGAAGTGGTTTCACCCTTAAAAAAAAAAGTTAAGATCAGAAATTTTAAAATATTAAGGTATAAATACCTTAATTTTACTTTAGAAAATCTTCTGAGACTGATATTTGAGAATGTGGTTATAAACTTATTTTCACATAAATTCCATTAAATATGAAATTATAATTAATTTGATAGCAGCAAGACAAAAACACTTGCTTCTTTGTAAAAATAAATTGTTCCCCACAAAAGCTAATTTACTCAAAGTTCATATATCTGGAATAAACATTAGGTTAAAACAAATACACAGTCCATTAAAACAACTGGATCAAAACATATAGAAATGATACAGTCTTTGGAAAACAGAATCATGGATGACTTTTTTCTACTTTTTAGTAGTTCTCAAGATTTCTACAATGAATTACTTTAGTAATCAGGCAGAGGATGAACAAGGCTTTGCTAATTAAGAACACAGAATAAGAAAATGCAAAAAAAAGGAAGAATGGTATATATAGTATAATTCCAATCCCATAAAAAGATATGTTTTATATTTATTATTTTAATGTTAGGCATACTTATGAGGACAGAGGAGATGCAGAGTTTTACTTTTTACTTAATATTCTTTGTCCTTAATATTATGTAAGCATACTATTTTTCTAATCAAAATTTAAAACAAATGGAATAAACTTTTAAATATGCATATGACCATTTTAACATTTTTGAGACACTCTAACACACAATCAATGAATATTACTACTTCCTATATTATCCCTACACTAAAAAAAAACAAATAGACAATATACATGTTCTCTACTTTCTAAATGGAGGCATACTGATCTTGTTTGTTAACTTCAAGGAACTAGATTGTTAAAAGCATTTTTACTGAACTGAGCTTAAGCAATACACATTACTTTTCTTTCCTTCTGCTTGTGTGTCTTCTTGGGTTTGTTTTGTTGGTAATAGTTTTAGAAACTTCAGTTAACTTTTTATCAGTTCATTAGCATTTATTTCTAATGAAAGAAGCCTTTGTACCCACTTAATGATCCTAACCTTTAAAGAACTTCTTAGCTCAACTCTATGGCTCCTGTAAGATAATTATAAGAATAAACTGAAATGTTTTCCTAACTTCCAAAAATCTGACCTAACTCATTCCCAACTCAAGTAAGTTCTTGAGATTTATGCTGTAGTTGTATGCCAGGCTCAAAATTACTTAATTTTATTTTTCACAAGATCAAACTAAATCATCACCACTAACAAATAAATCATAAGCTAATACATATTTATACTCAAAGTACTAAAGAAATCATTATAAAAGTTAGCATTCACACTGAGATACTTAATTTCAAACACCCAGGAAAAGCAACTAATCCTAAGAAAACTCTAGCTTTTATATCCAGGAAGATATTAAAACATATACCAAAGGCAAAAATCTTGAAGTAGTGGTGTCCCAGTTTATCATCGTACTTGCATTTATAAATCTGGAGTGCCCAAATTTAAACCACTCAGTATGCTTTTAAAATATGATTCTCAGTCAGTATCTAATGGAGTAAATTTGCCTTTGAACTCTTACCTGTAATGCTGCTGTTGAGGGGGAAGTGCCCATGTGATGGTCAGAGCATGGATTTTTCTAATTGGAACAACTGAACAAAAATATTTTTCAGAAGAGCAGACATAAGTGTTTCTCCACAACTTATATATACTATGTTACATGAAATTTTTAATAAATTGTATATATTTCATCCTCTAATAAGCAGGGGAAAGTTAAACACAATATAATTATTATTTCAAGTTGCCAATTTTCCACTTTGAATAGTGCAATTTTGTAAATTTCTTTTTAATTTGGTTTCACAGATAGAGAAGGCATGGATAAAAGAACTATAAAAATATGAACACCCCTAAGGGTGGATCCCTTTTTGCAAGAACAGGTACATGACTAGGAATAAGGAGACCCATGGCTGAAATCTAGCCCTACTACTATCTTGCTATGTGAGTTTATAGGACTTGGAGAAAATAAACTGCATTTAACTCCTTCTGAATCGGTTATGGTATGATGAGTTGGGGTAAATTAAAATATCTCTAAGATTCTTCCCAGTGCTACTATTCTACGATTCTTTGAAGAGAAAATCTACAGTCAGAAAAAAATACAACCAAAAATAAGTTGTCTCTGGGAAGAGTCAGCTTAGTTCGAATGGAGGCAGCAGCATAAACAGTGTGACAAAAGTCACTGGTCAGAGAAAACAAAGAAGAAAGAGACTGGCAACTGGGGTAAAGGAGAAGGAGAAGGGAATAATTAGCCAATTAGGAGAAACAAAAATATTTGCCATGATAAAAAAAGTAAAAAAGAGAAATGGTGAATTAGGAATGCTTTTGCAATATTTACTATAGGCAAATTGTTAAGTAAACTATAGCATAACCAGGTAATGGCTCATTGGGCGGTTATTACAAACATAATATTAAATGAAAAAAGCAAGAGACAGAAGTGCATATACTTTATAATCTCAACTATGTTATAAAAATATACATACAGACTCAAAAGAAAATTTGCCAAAACCACTTCTCTGGATGGTAAGATTTACCAGTGACTCCCCCCACCCATTTTTTTTAAACACTAAATTTGTCTCATTTAATAAAAATTTAGTTTTATAGTGAAGATAAATGGAAGTTATTTCCAAAGTGTTTTCCCATCCCTATTTTTGTCTTTAAAAGGCAAAAAAGAGCAGAATATAGATAAAACAAAATAGGAAAGAAACAAAAAAACACCAAGAACAAAAGGAAACGAGAGAAAAATAGGAAGAAAGCACGAAACAGAGTCAAGCAGCATCAAGGTACCAGACCCATGAATCTGCTACTAGTTAGTGGACTGCTATCTGTCACTAGTTGGATTTCCATTGTCTGTCTACTTCCTTTCCAATCTAGCTGTACTTTCTGTTGTATTCTCATTTTCAAAGAAAATTGGCAGCCCCAATTAAGTTTTAGAGAATGTGCTAAAGTTATTTCAAATAGTTTTAAACCTTTGGTTCACGAACCTCTATAAAGTTTGTTAAATGCTGGTGTGTCAAATGGATCCGTTAAATGGCCAAAGTTTGGTTTGGGTAACCCACTGAAAATAAAACAAATACATTAAAATTTAATTGGCAAAAGCCTTTATAAGCAGTATCTTTAGGGATACCTAAACTGATAGGTATTTATAATCTATTCTATGCGCCCCTGGTTGAGAATCATCCTAGGCATAAGTGAATAGATGGCAAGAAAGCCACAAAATCCTGAACTACACCAACTATTCTTAACTTCAGCCCCAATAACTCAAATACTTTTAAAACTCACGGGAGACAGAAAACAATGAATTGAAGGGACCTCCCCTCCCAATATTTACTGTCTCTATCAGTCCCATTCAACTTTAGTTCTCATCTTAATAGAAAGCCATTTCAGAGAGAAAATTTATACTAGAGATATTTTTTTGATACAACAAATACACATTGAGTGATTCTTAGGAATAAAGTATGGTATTAATAAGCACTGTGGTATTTAAAAAACTTGGATTCTTCCTTCTAAAGGCTTTGCACACAGTTGAATATACTGTTAACTAATATTTCTCCTAAACACGGTCAATATGAAATCAGTATTAATTACCCAGAAGACTTTTTAACCTGGCTAATTAAGGAAACAAAGTTCTTAATGAATAATATTTAAAAGATTTTTTAAATTTAAAATTCTTATCAGGGATTGACCAACAAGACCTAGTGACTCCCTCTATTCTATATGTGCTGTGCTTAGTTGCTCACTCTTATCTGACTCTTTGTGACCTCATGGACAGTAGCCCACCAGGCTCCTCTGTCCATGGGGATTCTCCAGGCAAGAATACTGGAGTGGGAGGCCATGCCCTCCTCCAGGGGTCTTCCCACCCCAGGGATCGAACCCAGGTCTCGCGCATTGCAAGCAGATTCTTTACCACCTGAGCCACCAGGGAAGCCCCTCTATTCAATATACTTATGATTTTATTAGTAAAGTTTCACAGTGAAACACATTTCAATCTGTCACTTGACACTTAAGAAGCTAATATTCATTTCTTATCAAAACAAACAAAACAACCCCATAACATTGGCATGGCTTTCATTATCTTTCCTTGTTAGTATCAATGGAAATTTACATTAGGCAAGATAATAATAACCAATCAGTTGTTATTACAAATTATTCTAACATTTTTAAAACTAATTTCTCTTTCATAAATTTAAAACAAATTGTCTTGGAATGAAGAACTGGAAAAAGTCTAGCTTACTCACCTGATACAAGAAAAAAACAATCTGATTTCATTTAGTTTACTAAAATGCAAACTGCTAAGAGTGAGAAGAGAAACTTATTTGCTTAATTAAATTTTTTGTATTCTCTGTAACAAAAAACATAACAATAAAGTATCTTTTAAATATGTGTATTATTTTTATGAATTTGAAGTGGACCAAAAAATAGTAGCTTTCTGAGCTGGAACTCTACATCCAATTTCTAATAAAAGGCAATTTGATTTGAATATATGCAACAGGCTTTTCAGGTAATATGTAAAGTCAATTATCATCTACAAGATTATTCTTTTGTGAGGGAAAAGCATTCCAAGTTCCAAACCACTGACTTGAAAAACAAACCTTCAGAACATAATTTGTTCTGAGGCAAGGGATACATCTAAGTATATGTATATTCTACCTCTCAACACAATAATACAGTTTCAAGCACTGAACACAGTAACACAAAAGCTCTGAAGAAACACAAAATGAGGCATAAATTCTTCAGAGTTACTGCTTACTATAAGTTTACAAGCTTGGAATTTTGAACTACAGAAACTATGGAAACTTGGGTATTCAAGTCAGTTTTCCCTCTCAAAGCCTGTGTTATCTTGCTGTGTTATCTAAACTACTTTAGGTCTTAATTTAATTACCCGTTTAAAAAATAAACCAAAAGCAAAAAACGGCCTCCTTAACTCCATAGGAGTATGATTTATGAAAATAAATGTCTTACTTGTTTGGTATCTGAGAGAAGATCTCAGTCACCCACTTTTCCAAAGTATCCAGAGTTTCTTTGTGGAGAAGGCAGGAAGGAGACAGAGAAAGGCAATGTTGTTATTAAAAGCAGAAATGCAATTAGATTTCTCATGGATTTTTAGCTATAAAATAAAGGAATACTTTAATTTGGGCATCACTTGCCACTCCTTAACCAGTAATCAGTAACAGGAAAAATAACTATTTAAGAAAATCTTGAGATACATATAATTTAATTTTGTTGAGACTTCTTTATTCTTTCTTCCTAGTGAATTTAGAGAAAGCAAACAAGTAGAAAAAAAGTTTTTGCTAGGCAAGAGATGAGAATACATCAATCACCATTCCAAAACTTACGGTTTCGCTTAACTAACCTACACTACACTGACCGTTCTCAGCAGCTCATCAGTACTATTATATTCCATTTGTTTTACATCAATATACACTTGCTGAGGTCTTCTTAGGTTGATATGATTTCTATCTTCTCTCGATTCTTTTTCTTATATTTCATAAGAAATTCTTTTCAAATTTCTAGTAAAACAGGAGTTCTAAATGAAAAAGGAAATCTTTTAGTCTTATCCCAGTGATTTGTTACCATCACCATCACTGGATATTACTTGTTAGTTTCAACAGACACATGAGTTTCACTAACTCAAAAAGTGATGCCCCAGGATATATAAAACAAAATGCAAATCAGTAATCAAGTTCTGAATTTACTCCATACTATTTATATTGATATTTAACTTGTAAATGATACAATAAATGCTGACACTCCAAACTGACTCTAGATTGGACAAAGTTCTCTTATCGAATATGTGGGACTTATTTTAGAAATTTGCAAGAAGCATTAATATATTTGCTATCACTGAAGAAAAGAATGCAAAAGAATCAATACCCAGTTGAAAAAAAAAATGCATGTTCATGACAGATTTGGAAACAAAAATTAGTTTTAAATTGCAAATTAACATTACACAGTAAATATAGAATTGCCTATTTTAATAAATGTTGTAAAAGGAAATGAGATGCACATTTGCAGTCTAAATGCCATACCTTATGTTCATGTCAACTTTAGTGGACTAATTTTGATTCTAAATATAAAAATGTTTTATAATTAAGTGCCAAGTCAGCTCTGATCTTAATTTTGACAATGAGAGAGCAAAATTTTATAAAATGGAGAATTACATTAGGGTGGGAAAATTTGTTTTTCAAAAAGAAATATACAAACTGAGGTTTATCAAATGTGTATCAAATATACAAATATGAGGTATATCAAAATGTATAGTTCAGCAAATGACTGACTTTGAAAATCAACCTAAGGAGAATAAAATATAAAGAAAACAAAAGAAAGATACTATGATTTCTTTAATGAGAAAAGTTGATACAACATTATCTTCACTAAAGATAAAAGAAGTGAAAGTGTAGAGGTACTGACCAATATTTTTACATTTAAGATACTTCTGCTAGCATCACCATGATAGGCTTCAATTAATCATGCCATTTTATTGGACCCTATGTAATGATGAAAAGACAAACACTGTGGAAACAGATGGGGAAACAGTGGAAACAGTGTCAGACTTTATTTTTCTGGGCTCCAAAATCACTGCAAATGGTGACTGCAGCCATGAAATTAAAAGACGCTTACTCCTTGGAAGGAAAGTTATGACCAACCTAGAGAGCATATTCAAAAGCAGAGACATTACTTTGCCAACAAAGGTCCTTTCTAGTCAAGGCTATGGTTTTTCCTGTGGTCATGTATGGATGTGAGAGTTGGACTGTGAAGAAGGCTGAGCGCTGAAGAATTGATGCTTTTGAACTGTGGTGTTGGAGAAGACTCTTGAGAGTCCCTTGGACTGCAAGGAGATCCAACCAGTCCATTCTGAAGGAGATCAGCCCTGGGATTTCTTTGGAAGGAATGATGCTAAAGCTGAAAGTCCAGTACTTTGGCCACCTCATGCGAAGAGTTGACTCATTGGAAAAGACTCTGATGCTGGGAGGGATTGGGGGCAGGAGGAGAAGGGGACGACAGAGGATGAGATGGCTGGATGGCGTCACTGACTCGATGGACGTGAGTCTGAGTGAACTCCGGGAGTTGGTGCTGGACAGGGAGGCCTGGCGTGCTGCAATTCGTGGGGTCACAAAGAGTCGGACACGACTGAGCGACTGATCTGATCTGATCTGTGCCCTCTAAGAGTTTATGATTAACACAAATTAAATGCAAAAGCAGAGATGATAAAGGCAGCAGCCAAATGTTGCTCAAAAGACCAATTCACAATCTATTAGTACATTAATACACTAACACTAGCCAAGAGATAAGACTTATGTCTATAGGAGAAAAACATTTGCCTGAGAATCAGATGATCTTGTGTGTCCCTGAGCTTTGCCTCTTCAAATTCTGATTTCCTTTAGTTCATATTAGGATCAACCACTAAAGTAAGTTAACAGTGCACAGTAACACTGATATGACAGACAAGTCCTAAAAAAGCACTACTTTCAAGTAATTCTAAGGGCCATAGTAGACAATATTACCTTTGGATTGAACCACTAAAGTCATGTAATGAGCAGAATAATAACGCAGCCAGAATTCTCTCAATCTAGCATGTGTATCAGTATTATTTCTTTTGGGCTCATGTTTGAGAGTTTCAGCATTTCCTATAAAAAAATGAAAAAGATTATAGATATGATTAAGTTTACTGTATTAAAAGTCTCTACACTGACAGTGCATCCTCTGCTACTATATACAACTAAGGAAATAACCCAGGTGACTCAAAATACTGAAACAGTTTATCAAAATAAGACAAAAATTCACAAGAAACAATTTCAAGGTTTATTTTAACACATAAGGAATTAATCTCTAGTTAGCAATACTGCAACAACAGTATTTGCCTTACGCTTCCTTTCTTAATAATTAGTCTATTAGGTTTTATCTATGAATTATTTTAGTAATATTCTGCATAATTCTTAAATATAAACCACATACAGCCAGGATGCCATATAGAGTATACAACTGTACAAACAAGCAAACAAGCAAATCATCCTTTGAATGATTGGTCTAAATGCCATTAGGCCAACTCATTCCAGATTCTACTCTGTAGTCAAGTGGATTAATATAAGGCTATAATAACTGAATTCTAACACTAAGAAACAGCCATTATGAAAAACAGACACCATTTAAACAGTTTACCAATTAAACAAAATTAGGTCACAGCTCAAAAACTACTAGAGAAATCACTGCTCAATCTCTGTTGATAAAGGCAAATTCAGGTTGGGGTAGAGCACATATTTTATAACACACTTTTATAAATTCACACTGTGGTAGTAGAGCATCTGGTACCCAAAAAACATTTTCTAAATAAATAGTAGGTGCTATTCCTCATACATCCAACATTAGGGAACCAAAACATAGGCATACTTAACTGCTTTCTATTTGAAAAGCTACCTACCTACCTACCCCAAAATGTAAAAAGTACCTAACTACCTTACCTTTTCATTATTTATAAACCCTTCATGTTCTCAATCTTTCTTTACTAGAAAATATGAAACACGATGAAATATTTAGTCTCTTACCCCAAAAAAATTTCCCCATAGGATGTCCAGGTCTAGCAAGGCTTCCAAACAACATTTCCTTTCTGTTTGCATCAGAGGGTCTTGCAAGCTGATATTCTGTCAATTTTAAAGAAATATTTTTAATAAAATGAAATTCAGTATCTTGATTTACTATCTGGAAATTCAGGCTTAAACAACTGAAAGTAAGGAAGTAACAAAAATTAATTTTATGAATCATGTATAGTAAGACTGAAGTGGGAAATTCAATGATCTAGGACAAGTTCTATGACTTAATATATTCTGTAATTTTGGGTAGTCAATTCACCTTTCTAGAGATTTTCCTTTATTTTCAAATGAAACAGGTAGTTAATGACCTGAAAGTTTCAAGTCTAGAATATGAGAACCAAAATATTGCCTGCCAATCAGTAAACAAAGGATGTTACAGTCATCAAGCCATCACATTACAGCCGCAGGGACAGCGTGCCCTAAGGAAACTCAGCATGAGAAAACACAGGATACTGGCCCCAGATAGCTGAGATGCTATCAAAGGAATGATTTCAGTGAGTCCAGACTCTTGCATCTTCCCATACATAGAAAAGCACTAAATTCCTTACCTTGAGATATCTCATTTTCTTTTATTAACAGTAATCTTTTGATGTTCCAACTACCTGGTCTCCTGTTGCAAAAAACTCCTATATATCCTGGCTCCCTGATCCCCCTTGCCACTTTGGAACAGTTTTCTCAACATTATCTGAGATGCTGCGTCCCAGGCTTGAAGTCCTCAGAGAACCCGTCAAGTAAAACATAACTCTCAACTTTTAGGCTGTGCATTTTTATTCAGTCAACAGAGGCTATGTCCAAGATTTTATCAATGAAGGTGCTAATAAAATGTTAAATCAAATTCCTTATTATCTGAGAACTTTGCCATATATATTATTTAAATTTCCTCCAAAGCCAACTATGTAGGTAATAAAGTACTAATGGTTAAAAACAATCACTTTGAAGCCAGAAATATCTTTGCTAGAATCCAAGTTCTGCAATTACTAAGCTGCATAACATTGAGGAAGTTATCTAACTTCCTAGATTCTATTTTTCGTCTAGAGTATGGAGTTACTAGTACCAAGCTCATAGGATTTTTCAAAATAAGAATTAAATAAGATACATTCCTACACTGAACATCTACTATGCACCAGGTACTACTAAACTAGTTGCTGGAGGTAGAAAGTTCAGAATCAAAGCAGAGTCAAGATATAAGGCTGAAGAGATAAGGAAGAAACAATTTTTGAAAGAGCCCTTCTAAGCCTCAGTTTCACTGCATGTCAAGTAAGGATAATGGAGGTAATAATTATAATAAGCTCAATAAATATTAGCTATTATTACTTATAGGAATAATGGTAAGACATTACCAGTGTTTAATAAGGAGAGTAACATTATTATTATCATAGATCTAGACTTCAGTAAGTTCATTCTGGTTGTAAAAGTAAAGACAGGAAAACTGATGAGGAGCCACCACTGTTATACTTGGAAAGAGAGCGGAAACCAAAGTGGTGACAGAAGGGAAGGAAAGTAGTAGAAACATATATGAAATAACATACTTCAGTTACAAGTCATGAAGTCTAAATCAAAGGTGAGACAGTAAAAAAAAATATAATTTCCATATCTAGAAAGCATACATAGTAAAAAGTATATATACATAGCTTCAACAGAGCAAATTTTTAAAATCTCTGTAAAAACATGAAGATATGGTGGCTATAACACAGAAGAAACAATTCCATTATTAAAGTGTGAAAGACTGAACAATGGCCCCCAAAGATGGCCGTATCTTAATCTCCAAAACCTCTGAATGTGTTACCTTATATGGTAAAAGGAACTTTGCACTGTGATTAAATTAATGATCTTGCGAAGAGACTCTACGGGATTATCTGGGTGGTCCCAATGTAATCAGAGGGTCCTTAAAAGACAGAGGTAAGAGGATCAAGGTCAGAAGATGTTAAGACAAAAGCAGGGTCAGATAGCAAAGGAGATTCCACACCAATGGCTCTTAAGATAATGAAAGGAGCCACAGTCTAGGAAAGTAGGTGGTATCTAGAAGGTAGAAAAGCAAACAGATTCTCCCTTGGGGCCGCCAACAGAAATGCAGTCCTGAGGAAATATTTTAGATTTCTGACCTTCAAAAGTTTAAGAAAATAAATCTGTTATTTTAAGCTTTCTGGTAATTTATTACAGCAGCAACAGGAAACCATAACAGAGTAGACATATAAACATATCTACAAAAAGTAATTTAGAATTCCCCTACAACTGATAAAAATAGAGTATAAATACTGAACACTTAAAGAACACACTCAACCACTTGATTATATTAAAAAAAGTTTTGGTCATATCCCCAATCTCAATTACTAAGGTACAATATGTAGGCAATTACACATGATTATGTAGAGTATGAATAATCGTTAAAATAAAGAGCTAATCATTAAGAATAATATTTTCTCTACAATCTTATTTTAGCAATAAGTCAATCTGATTTTAAGATCTATCCTGTGTACATTTGTGGCTTCTGTGATTAAATGTATTCAAGAAAATTATAAAACAATGAACAGACCTATCTGCATTGTGCAAACAAATTCTTATAAATTTATGTGTATAACCACTCCATTGAAAGATCAGACCAAAAACAGACTGTCAATGCAGGGCATGGTAATGAAGGTACAAGAAGTGATAAATTTAAAACCTAGCAAAGAATCTCTTCCATAAGCAGGAGGAGAAGGAAAAGGAAAATGAAAAGATGAATCTACCATGACAGTTGAATTTCAACTCCTCTCACACTGAATGGGTCATTAAAGCATACAGGCAGCTAAAAACATGCAAATGAGGTAAGAATGATAGAATAAAGATTATTACATCTGAATAAAAGAAAATAACATTCAATTGTGAAGCTTTCAAAAGTGCTTAATAGACCTCATTATTTCTAGATACTGATTCTGAAAAAAGAAAGGCTAAGATATGTGACTACAATACTGACTTAGAACTAGCCTAGAGCTGTTAACACTTAATGGCCTGCATACGATATGTAACATGTGACACTATTCAATTATAAATGTTTTGTGGCTTTAGCCAAGATAAATTTATGCTGTGTTCATATTAAGTATCAGTATCTACCAATGTGTAAATACTGAGTCCCCAAATGTTCGTATGTTCAATGTTCATAGACCCTAAACTTAAGCTCATCTTAAATTTTCTGATGTATTATAAATACAAATAAGAGAATAATATATCATTAACAATATGCTAAAAAACAACTACTTAATGAATACTAGTTTGTTACACCAAAATTTAGACCTCTCCCATCTCCTTGCATACAAGGCATGCTCAGTCACTTCAGTTGTGTCCGACTCTCTATGACCTCATGGACCACGGACCGCCAGGCTTCTCTGTCCATGGGATTCTCCAGGCAAAAATACTGGAGTGGCTTGCCATGCACTCCTCCAAGGGATCATGCCAACCCATGGATCAAACCTGCATCTCCTGCACTGCAGGTGGGCTCTTTATCGCTGAGCCACTGGGGAAGCCCCTTTCATCTCCCTAATCTCAAGTAAATCCTTAATACTTAGAAGGTTAAGTAACTAATGATATATACCTAGCTATTTGTATCGGATTACAAATTGAAACCTAGGTCTCCTATCATCAGAAACAAAAAAAACAGAGCCTTTAGCCTAAATTCATTTTAAACCAAAACTACTTATTGTGAGTGTGTGAGTACATATCATATAACACATATTCAAAATATAATATATTCTGAATTAAACTTATAAAATTAAATCAGATGTTTAATCTTTTTTGGGGGGGCCTTACCACACAACTAGCAAACTTAGTCTGCCAACCAAAGATTGAGCCCAGGCTCTAGCAGTACAATTTCTGAGTCCTATCATTGGACCATCAGGGTCCTTTTAACCTTTTAAATGGCAATTTCAACCTACTCTTGAAACTATACAAATAAAAACACACTTGAAAGAATTAAAGACACAGAATATAGTTCCTAGGTTCCCAAAAGCAGGGAAAGCTTTTAGAGTTTTCCTTATTTATTTTAGTTTTCATACATTCAACAAAGTTATCTGGGCCTATGAAAAAAGTTGTGGGTAAGTAAATAACAAAAATGAAGAAAATAAATCTTTGATTATAAGAAGCTACTACAACTAGAAGGAATCTAACTCCATTCTACCCTCTTTTACTAATAAATTGAGGGCCACAATTAGTGACATTTCTATAAGTAAAACACAGTTTGCTGGCTTGAAAACAAATAGTTCTTTCCAGTCATCTGCAGTTTATTTTGCCTAGTGAAGGCTCCTGCTGCTGCTGCCAAATTGCTTCAGTCGTGTCCCACCCTGTGCGACCCCACAGACGGCAGCCCACCAGGCTCCCCCATCCCTGGGATTCTCCAGGCAAGGACACTGGAGTGGGTTGCCATGTCCTTCTCCAATGCATGAAAGTGAAACGTGAAAGTGAAGTCACTCAGTCGTGTCCGACTCTTAGCGACCCCATGGACTGCAGCCTACCAGGCTCCTCTGTCCATGGGATTTTCCAGGCAAGAGGACTGGAGTGGGGTGCCACTGCCTTCTCCGCTTGAAGGCAGTAAATGATTATCAGAAATAGATACACAATCAAACCAAAGGGAAAATGTTACAAAAGGAAGAACTAGTACAAAGACCTGGCCTCTTCAGTCATGCAAGCCAAGCCTAACCTATATGAACTGGAAGTCCCCCGCAGTGTACTATTACGTGTTTCTAATGCTAAAATAAGGAAGCAAAAAAATAAATAAATAAATAAAATAAAATAAGGAAGCAGGGTTAATCTGCAGTGATATTATTTATTGATACCCTGTAACTGAGGGATATCTGTAGCACAGTTCTCTAATGAATCCTCACCCTATACAGACACACAGTTTTCCTTATGGTCTTCAATCTTGAAAACACAAAGATAAGAAAGACCATCAAAAAGTAAAATTAAAAGGTTTCCTGCTCAGGAGTTTAGTTTCTTCATCTATAAACATATCAAAATTATTTTCAGAACTACAGAAGCTAAAACCACAAAGTAACAGAAGTTACTGACACACAGAGGTAACAAAAAATAAGCTATTTTAATATCAGGATGGTGCATAAGGTAAAGCCTCAGAGGAAATATTTCTTCATGCAAAAAGAGTATGTGAACTTCTAAAGTTTGAATACCCAGTATTAGTCTTAAGAATTAAGAATTATGGTTAAGAGGTCAGTCACTGTGGTTAAACCCTCAAAAAACGCAAAGGCTGAAAAATCAAAAATCCACAATCCTTTGATTTATTTCAAATCTATACTGAATAGACATTTAATGGCTTCAGTAATAAACATGACATTTCTATTTTAATTTAGCCCTTTATGACATAAAGAGTGATAAAGGATGATAAATGTGCTAAATAACTAGATCAATGAAGGAATAAGCAGTAAAACATAAAGTACTTACCACTATCAACAGCTTCAACTTCTCGGTCAATTGCATCTCTGATCATTAGTGGATGGATGAAAAACTGGGCCCATCTTAAGACAAAAAAAAAAAAAAAAAACCTGTCTGGTAAAAGCTTTTCACTAGTCAACATCTATTTTTTTAAAGTAAGAAACTTTACTAAGTTGGAGATTTAGTTCATTATCGTGCGTATAAAACCTAAACAATTTACAGCATTTCTAGATTTTGAGGTCTACAAACCACTTTTTCTCTATTATGAAATATAATACCCATTACAGAAAAATACATAAAACATGAGCATACAGACTATAAGGCAAATACCAAAGTGGCAACTACTCAGTTCAAGAAATAGAACACTGTCAAAACTCTAGAAGCACCCAGCACCCATCTCAGAAGTAATATCATAGATGTTACAGTAATCACTTCTCTGCTTTTCATGGTAGTTTTAACACATATACATGTATTTCTAGACTGGTGTTTCTTGATTTTTTTTTTTCCCCATTATCAACCCTAAGGAGCCTTTTCAGAAATCTTATTCCAATCACTACCCTATGAAATTTAAGCACACATATAAAGCCTGTTTACATACTGTATGTGTACCTGATTTCATAAGTAAAAAGTATCTTGAGGACTCCTCTTTTTTAACTTTTTAAGTTAAAATATTAAAGGTTATTCGTATTTCACTTAATTGTGTAACTGTATTTGTAAACTTTAACATATTTCTTATGTAGGTTGTGGTACATCAAATTACATATGCAAAATATCCATTTAAATAATAACAGGAATACAAGCAAGTTTTTAAAAAATTACTATTTATTTTTCCAGCAAGACGTTAAAAAAATTAATTTCCTACAATATTTAATAAACTTTGAACTTCTGCTTGCTCTGAGAAGAAACTTTTAACTTAATTAGCTACTAGTACTCATTAAGGGAGAAGGCAATGGCACCCCACTCTAGTACTCTTGCCTGGAAAATCCCATGGACGGAGGAGCCTGGTAGGCTGCAGTCCATGAGGTCACTAAGAGTCGGACACGACTGAGCTACTTCACTTTCACTTTTCACTTTCATGCATTGGAGAAGGAAATGGCAACCCACTCCAGTGTTCTTGCCTGGAAAATCCCAGGGGTGGGGGAGCCTGGTGGGCTGCCGTCTATGGGTCGCACAGAGTCATACACGACTGAAGCAACTTAGCAGCAGCAGCAGCAGCAGCAATAGCAGCAGTAGCAGTACTCATTAAAATATTACTGACATTTTTTTCTTTTCAGTACTTGTTATAATGATGAGCTAAATAATTTTTATTGAATTAAATAATAAAACAGAATATTATATTTAATTCTAAAAATCAAAGTCACACACAAAAGGAGAGGGTCAAACATAAACAACATCCACAAGGCAGCTAATGACAACCAACTGACACACGCAGACTACCTCTAGTGATGATTTCAAGATCAAACAATCATTTGAAAGTCCTCCAATCATCTATCACCACAGTTTTGCAGCCCAGACCTTGCATACGCTCTGCATCTCTTCCATGAACTCAGTGTCAGTGTAAATGGTGCTCATGTGATACTTGAGAAAATTCAGAAAGAAATTAATACTAAGTGAAGATTTTGCAGGTAGGGTTAAGCTTTGGAGGGCCACAAACCATTATAATATCAAACATTTTTTTACCTCCAAGAACCAACTTCTGCTACCAAAAGAAACAATATGAACCCTGCCAAGAATGCATGTTCTAGACAATAAAGTTTCATTTTTGAACTTCATATAAATGGATATACAGTTTATATACCCTTTACATGATTTATTTAACTCAACACTTTTAATAGTCATTCATGATGTTACATGTAACTGTGGCTGATTTATTTTCACTGCAGTAGAATATTTCACTGTATGAATTTACTCATCCATTCTACGGCTGATGGACATTTGTGCTGGTTCCGGATCTGAACCATTACAAGCAATGCTGTCAAAAACATTCTTATAAACATGTACCATAGCACATGTACACAAGTTTGTCTAAATATCTATCTAAGAAAGAACTCCTAGGTAATAGCATACGCATCATACGTTCTACATCACCAAGTCAATACCAAACCTTTCCAAAAGTGATTGTGCCAGTTTACTCTTGCATCAGAGCATTCCTCCAATCCTCTACCACTTCACCCTCACTTGGTATTGTCAGACGTTAAAATTTTCTGTAACTTTTAGAAGGATACTTAAATTTCATAATGATTTGAATTTACATTTTCCTGATAGAACATCTTATATTTTTAGTAATAATTTTAATTTCTTATTTTATAATATGCCTGTTTAAGGGCTTTTTCTATTGGGTTGTACTTTTCTTATTGATTCTAAGAGTATATATATTTAATTATCCATTGTGGCTCAGACGGTAAAACGTCTGCCTACAATGCAGGAGACCTGGGTTCGATTCCTGGGTCAGGAAGATCCCCTGGAGAAGGAAATGGCTACCTGCTCCAGTACTCTTGCCTGGAAAATCCCATGGATGGAGGATCCTGGTAGGCTGCAGTTCATGGAGTCGCAAAGAGTCGGACACAACTGAGCAACTTCACTTCACTTATATAGTATGTAACAGCATATATAATCATGTGTAAACATATGTAATCTAATAATTAAAACTCAATGGTAGTTATTCTAAATATAAGTCCTTTGTTAGTTACATGTGTTACAAATATATTCTTCCACTTTATACTTGCTTTTTTCACTCTCTTTACGTTACCATTACATGAACCCAATGTACTATCATCTCTCCTTTTTGTTTTTCCATCTTGATAACCCTTATCTAAGGTTAAAGTCACACTTTTCCATAAAAATTTTAATGGCACTTTTCACTTTTGGTCTATAATCCACATAGAATTGATTTTTTTGTGTATGTTGTGAGATAGGGAGTCAATTTTGGTTTTGCCATTATACTGTCTTGGTATCATTTTTTTTTAAGCCCTTGACCACTGCTTCATAATGTTCCTATCAAAAATCAAGTGTCCACATATGTGTTGGTCTATTTCCATTCCAAGAAACATTCTGTTCCACCATCTCTTTGTCTAGCAAAACAAATCTTAATATCCAGTAGGTCAAATTCTACGACCTTGTTATTTTTCCAATTCAAAAGTATCCTGGCTATACTTAGCTCTTTGTATTTCTTTATAAATCTTAGTTAGATTGTCTATTTAAGACTAAGTAAATCTTCTAAGATTATGGTTGTGATATCATAATCACATATGAATCATTCATATAAGACGATGCCATCTACAAGTAGTTTTACTATTTTCCCAATCAGCATGCCTTCTTTTTTGTGTCTAATTGTTCTAGCTGAAACCTCCACTACAATGTCAAATAGAGGTGGACAGAGCTGATGTCTTGATCTTCATATTTGGGAAAATGCTTTCAATCTTCCACCATTAAAAATGATGTAAGTTGTGGGTTATTAATAGATACACTTTATAAAGTTGAGGAAGTCCCCTTTTCAGTTCAGTTCACTTCAGTCGCTCAGTCGAGTGCAACTCTTTGTGACCCCATGAATCGCAGCACACCAGGCCTCCCTGTCCAGCACCAACTCCTGGAGTTCACTCAGACTCACGTCCATCGAGTCAGTGACGCCATCCAGCCATCTCATCCTCTGTCGTCCCCTTCTCCTCCTGCCCCCAATCCCTCCCAGCATCAGAGTCTTTTCTAATGAGTCAACTCTTCGCATGAGGTGGCCAAAGTACTGGACTTTCAGCTTTAGCATCATTCCTTCCAAAGAAATCCCGGGGCTGATCTCTTTAAGAATGGACTGGTTGGATCTCTTTGCAGTCCAAGGGACTCTCATAGTCTTCTCCAACACCACAGTTCAAAAGCATCAATTCTTCGGCGCTCAGCTTTCTTCACAGTCCAACTCTCCTATCCATACATGACCACTGGAAAAACCATAGCCTTGACTAGACGGACCTTTGTTGGCAAAGTAATGTCTCTGCTTTTGAATATGCTCTCTAGGTTGGTCATAACTTTCCTTCCAAGGAGTAAGCGTCTTTTAATTTCATGGCTGCAGTCACCATCTGCAGTGATTTTGGAGCCCAGAAAAATAAAGTCTGACACTGTTTCCACTGTTTCCCCATCTATTTCCCATGAAGTGATGGGACCGGAGGCCATGATCTTCATTTTCTGAAGCCAACTTTTTCACTCTCCACTTTCACTTTCATCAAGAGGCTTTTGAGTTCCTTTTCACTTTCTGCTGTAAGGGTGGTGCCACCTGCATATCTGAGGTTATTGATATTTCTCCCGGCAATCTTGATTCCAGCTTGTGTTTCTTCCAGTCCAGCGTTTCTCATGATGTACTCTGCATAGAAGTTAAATAAGCAGGGTGACAATATACAGCCTTGACATACTCCTTTTCCTATTTGGAGCCAGTCTGTTGTTCCATGTCGAGTTCTAACTGTAGCTTCCTGACCTGCATACAAATTTCTCAAGAGGCAGGTCAGGTGGTCTGGTATTCTCATCTCTTTCAGAATTTTCCACAGTTTATTGTGATCCACACAGTCAAAGGCTTTGGCATAGTCAATAAAGCAGAAATAGATGTTTTTCTGGAACTCTCTTGCTTTTTCCATGATCCAGCGGATGTTGGCAATTTGATCTCTGGTTCCTCTGCCTTTTCTAAAACCAGCTTGAACATCAGGAAGTTCACGGTTCACATATTGCTGAAGACTGGCTTGGAGAATTTTGAGCATTACTTTACTAGCGTGTGAGATGCGTGCAATCATGCGGTAGTTTGAACATTCTTTGGCATTGCCTTTCTTTGGGATTGGAATGAAAACTGACCTTTTCCAGTCCTGTGGCCACTGCTGAGTTTTCCAAATTTGCTGGCATGTTGAGTGCAGCACTTTCACAGCATCATCTTTCAGGATTTGGAACAGCTCAACTGGAATTCCATCACCTCCACTAGCTTTGTTCGTAGTGATGCTTTCTAAGGCCCACTTGACTTCACATTCCAGGATATCTGGCTCTAGGTGAATGATCACATCATTGTGATTATCTGGGTCGTGAAGGTCTTTTTTGTACAGTTCTTCTGTGTATTCTTGCCATCTCTTCTTAATATCTTCTGCTTCTGTTAGGTGCATACCATTTCTGTCCTTTATCGAGCCCATCTTTGCATGAAATGTTCCCTTGGTATCTCTAATTTTCTTCAAGAGATCTCTAGTCTTTCCCATTCTGTTGTTTTCCTCTATTTCTTTGCACTGATCGCTGAGGAAGCCTTTCTTATCTCTTCTTGCTATTCTTTGGAACTCTGCATCTGACAGAATGTGGTCCACTGGAGATGGGAATGGCAAAGCACTTCAGTATTCTTGCCTTGAGAACCCCATGAACAGTATGAAAAGGCAAAATGAGAGGATACTGAAAGAGGAACTCCCCAGTCAGTAGGTGCCCAATATGCTACTGGAGATCAGTGGAGAAATAACTCCAGAAAGAATGAAGGGATGGAGTCAAAGCAAAAACAATACCCAGCTGTGGATGTGACTGGTGATAGAAGCAAGGTCCGATGCTGTAAAAAGCAATATTGCATAGGAACCTGGAATGTCAGGTCCATGAATCAAGGCAAATTAGAAGTGGTCAAACAAGAGATGGCAAGAGTGAATGTCGACATTCTAGGAATCAGCAAACTCAAATGGACTGGAATGGGTGAATTTAACTCAGATGACCATTATATCTATTACTGCAGGCAGGAATCCCTCAGAAGAAATGGAGTAGCCATCACGGTCAACAAAAGAGTCCAAAATGCAGTACTTGGATGCAATCTCAAATACGACAGAATGATCTTTGTTCGTTTCCAAGGCAAACCATTCAATATCACAGTAATCCAAGTCTATGCCCCAACCAGTAACGCTGAAGAAGCTGAAGTTGAACGGTTCTATGAAGACCTACAAGACCTTTTAGAACTAACACCCAAAAAAGATGTCCTTTTCATTATAGGGGACTGGAATGCAAAAGTAGGAAGTCAAGAAACACCTGGAGTAACAGGCAAATTTGGCCTTAGAATACGGAATGAAGCAGGGCAAAGACTAATAGAGTTTTGCCAAGAAAATGCACTGGTCATAACAAACACCCTCTTCCAACAACACAAGAGAAGACTCTACACATGGACATCACCAGATGGTCAACACCGAAACCAGATTCATTATATTCTTTGCAGCCAAAGATGGAGAAGCTCTATACAGTGAGCAAAAACAAGACTGGGAGCTGACTGTGGCTCAGATCATGAACTCCTTATTGCCAAATTCAGACTTAAATTGAAGAAAGTAGGGAAAACCACTAGACCATTCAGGTATGACCTAAATCAAATCCCTTATGATTATACAGTGGAAGTGAGAAATAGATTTAAGGGCCTAGATCTGATAGATAGAGTGCCTGATGAACTATGGAATGAGGTTTGTGACACTGTACAGGAGACAGGGATCAAGACCATCGCCATGGAAAAGAAATGCAAAAAAGCAAAATGGCTGTCTGGGGAGGGCTTACAGATAGCTGTGAAAAGAAGAGAAGCAAAAAGCAAAGTTCCCTTTTATTCATGGTTTATTACATGTTTTATCATGAAAGGGTGCTGAATTCAATTAAATGCCTTTTCTGTTTATACTGAAATAATTTTTGAAATGTGTTTGTCCTTCTATTAAATTGGCATATTATGTTGATTGGTTTTTGTATGGTGAACTACCCTTGCAGTTCTGGAATAAATCCCACCTGAATGGTGCATAATCCTTTTTATATGTTGTTGATTCAGTTTTGTAGTATTTTGTTGAAGATTTTTGCATCTATATTCTACTACTTGGAGAAGGAAATGGCAACCCACTCCAGTACTCTTGCCTGGAAAATACCATGGATGGAGGAGCCTGGTAGGCTACAGTCCATGGGGTCGCAGAGTCAGACATGACTGAGTGACTTCACTTTCTTTCTTTCTATAGTTCCTTTTGAAGAAGGAAATGGCACCCACTCCAGTGTTCTTGCCTGGAGAATCTCATGGACGGAGGGGCCTGGTGGACTACGGTCTATGAGGTTGCAAAGAGTCGGACACGGCTAAGCAACTAACACACACACACATTCTACTACTGGTGTGTAGTTTTCTTGTACAATCATTGTCTAGTTTTAATATCAGAGCAATACTAGCTTCATAGAATGACTTAGAAGTGTCCCTCTTCTATATTTCGGAAGAGTTTATGAAGCCTTAGTTTTAACCCTTTAAATGTTTGGTAGAATTCACCAGTAAAGTCATATGGACCTATACTCTTCTTTTGGTAAGTTCTTGATTACTAATCCCATCTCTCATGATAGGTCTATTCAGATTTTCTGTGTTGAGTCAGTTTCAATAGCTTTGCACCTTTCTACAAATTTGTCCATTTCATCTTGGCTATCTACTTGTTGGCATACAATAGTTCACAACTGTATTATAATTTTAAAATTTTGGTTAATATAATACTAATGTCCACTCTTTCATTTCTTTTTCTTGGTCAGTTTAGCTGAAGGTTTGTCAATTTTGTTCACCTTTTCAAATAACCAAATTCTGATTTTGTTTACTTTCTATAGTTTTTCTATTCCCTATTTCATTTATTTCCACTCAAATATTTATTATGTCCTTCCTTCTGCTTACCTGGGTTTAGATTGCTCTTCTTTGCCTTGCTAATTAAGATGCAAGTTTAGGTTCATTTGAGATCTTACTTTCATAATGGAGGGGTTCGATCTTCCTGACCCAGGGATCAAACCTGGGTCTCCTGCATTACAGGCAGACGCTTTACCGTCTGAGCCACCAGGGAAGCCATGGAGGGGCTTACAGCTATAAATTTCCCTCTGATGCATCTAAATTTCCCTTTTGATGCATCTCATAATTTTTTGTATGTTTTTTTCATTTTCACTAGTGTCTAAGTATTTTTTAATTCCCCTTGTGATTTCTTTTTTGATCCACTGATTATTTAATGGTAGGCTGTTAAATTTGTACAGATTCGTGAAATTCCCTAAATTTCCTTGTTACTATTGATTACTAATTCCATTCCATTCCACCTAGAGAACATACTCTGTATAATTTCATTCTTTCAAATATACTGGAAATAAATTTGTTTTATGACCTAATATATCAATGCTGGAGAAAAGTACATGCAGTACTTGAGAATAATGTGTATTTTGCTGATTTGGGGTGAAGTGCTCTGTTAAAGTTTACATGCTTGTTCATGTCTTCTATTTCTTGTTGATCTACCCAGTTGTTCTATGCCTTATTGAAAGTAGAATATTTACATTTGCAATTATTATTACTGAATTGTGTGTTTCTGCCTTCAATGCTGTCGGTTTTTGCTTTATGTTTTTTGAGGTTCCTTTGAAAGATGAACATGTGTTTATAACTGTTACACCTTCTGAAGAACTGACCCTTATATCATTATAAAATTCCCTTGTCTCCAGTAACAAGTTTCATCTTAAAGTCTATTTTGTCTGATATTAGTTCAGCCACTATAGTTCCCTTTTAATCACTATGTGTATATACTTTTTCATCCTTTTATTGCCAATCTATTGGTGTATATTTAAGGCTTCCCTGGTGGCCCAGTGATAAAGAACTTGCCTGCCAATGCAGGACACATATCATCCTTTTGTTGCCAATCAACTGGTATGTTTTAATCTAAAGTGTGTCTCTCACATGTACACAATATTCATTGTAGCACTATTTACAATAGCTAGAACACGCAAGCAACCTCTATGCCCATCAACAGAGTGAATGGATAAGGAAGATGTGGTACATTTATACAATGGAATATTACCTGGCCATAAAAAGAAACACATTTGAGTCATTCCAATGAGGTGGATGCATCTAGAACCTATTATACAAAGTGAAGTAAGTCAAAAAGAGAAAGATAAATATCATATACTAATGCATATATATGGAATCTAGAAAGATGGTACCAATGAATTTATTTGCAGGGCAGCAGTGGAGAAACACACATAGAGAACAGACTTACCAACATCGGGGGTGAGGTGGGATGGGAAGGGAAGGGTGAGATGGAGAGAGTAACATGGAAACTTAACATGTCGCTCAGTCGTATCCAACTCTTTGCCGACCCCATGAATCGCAGCATGCCAGGCCTCCCTGTCCAGCACCAACTCCCGGAGTTCACTCAGACTCACGTCCATCGAGTCAGTGATGCCATCCAGCCATCTCATCCTCTGTCATCCCCTTCTCCTCCTGCCCCCAATCCCTACCAGCATCAGAGTCTTTTCCAATGAGTCAACTCTTCGCATGAGGTGGCCATGAGGTGGCCAAAGTACTGGACTTTCAGCTTTAGCATCATTCCTTCCAAAGAAATCCCAGGGCTGATCTCCTTCAGAATGGACTGGTTGGATCTCCTTGCAGTCCAAGGGACTCTCATGAGTCTTCTCCGACACCACAGTTCAAAAGCACCAATTCTTCGGCGCTCAGCCTTCTTCACAGTCCAACTCTCACATCCAAACATGACCACAGGAAAAACCATAGCCTTGACCAGATGGACCTTTGTTGGCAAAGTAACGTCTCTGCTTTTGAATATGCTATCTAGGTTGGTGATAACTTTCCTTCCAAGGAGTAAGCATCTTTTAATTTCATGGCTGCAGTCACCATCTGTAGTGATTTTGGAGTCCAGAAAAATAAAGTCTGACACTGTTTCCACTGTTTCCCCATCTATTTCCCATGAACTGATGGGACTGGATGCCATGATCTTCGTTTTCTGAATGTTGAGCTTTAAGCCAACTTTTTCACTCTCCACTTTCACTTTCATCAAGAGGCTTTTGAGTTCCTCTTCACTTTCTGCCATAAGGGTGGTGTCACCTGCATATCTGAGGTTATTGGTATTTCTCCTGGCAATCATGATTCCAGCTTGTGTTTCTTCCAGTCCAGCGTTTCTCATGATGTATTCTGCATGTAAGTTAAATAAACAGGGTGACAATATACAGCCTTGATATACTCCTTTTCCTATTTGGAACCAGTCTGTTGTTCCATGTCCAGTTCTAACTGTTGCTTCCTGACCTGCATACAAATTTCTCAAGAGGCAGGTCAGGTGGTCTGGTATTCCCATCTCTTTCAGAATTTTCCACAGTTTATGTTATGGTGATCCACACAATCAAAGGCTTTGGCATAGTCAAGAAAGCAGAAATAGATGTTTTTCTGGAACTCTCTTGCTTTTTCCATGATCCAGCGGACGTTGGCAATTTGGTCTCTGGTTCCTCTGCCTTTTCTAAAACCAGCTTGAACATCAGGAAGTTCACGGTTCATGTATTGCTGAAGCCTGGCTTGGAGAATTTTGAGCATTACTTTACTAGTGTGTGAGATGAGTGTAATTGTGTGGTAGTTTGAGCATTCTTTGGCATTGCCTTTCTTTGGGATTGGAATGAAAACTGACCTTTTCTAGTCCTGTGGCCACTGCTGAGTTTTCCAAATTTGCTGGCATATTGAGTGCAGCACTTTCACAGCATCATCTTTCAGGATTTGGAATAGCTCAACTGGAATGCCATCACCTCCACTGGCTTTGTTTGTAGTGATGCTTTCTAAGGCCCACTTGACTTCACATTCCAGGATGTCTGGCTCTAGGTGAGTGATCACACCATCGTGATTATCTGGGTCGTGAAGGTCTTTTTTGTACAGTTCTTCTGTGTATTCTTGCCATCTCTTCTTAATATCTTCTGCTTCTGTTAGGTCCATGCCATTTCTGTCCTTTATCGAGCCCATCTTTGCATGAAATGTTCCTTTGGTATCTCTGACTTTCTTGAAGAGATCTCTAGTCTTTCCCATTCTGTTGTTTTCCTCTATTTCTTTGCATTGGTCGCTGAAGAAGGCTTTCTTATCTCTTCTTGCTATTCTTTGGAACTCTGCATTCAGATGTTTGTATCTTTCCTTTTCTCCTTTGCTTTTTGCTTCTCTTCTTTTCACATCACAATATGTAAAATAGAAAGCCAATGGGAATTTGCTGTACGACTCAGGGAACCCAAACAGGGCTCTGTATCAACCTAGATGCATGGGATGGTGAGGGAGGGAGGAAGGAGATTCAAGAGGGAGGGGACATATGTATACCTATGGCTGATTCATGTTGATGTTTTACAGAAAACAACAAAATTCTGTAAAGCAATTATGTCAATTAAAAAATAAAGTGTATCTCTTATAGGTAGCATATTATATAGCTGACTCATGTTTCTTTGCCCAGTCTGCCAATGTCTTATCTTTTAATTGAAATGCTTAATCCATTTACATTTAATTACTGATAAGACAGGATTTATATCTGTCTTTGCTATCTATTGCAAGTCCTATGCCTCTTTTCCCCTCTATTCCTCAACTGCTGACTTCTTTTTGTTAAAATAGGTATTTTCTAGAGTACTGTTCAAATTCCCTTGCCATTTCTTTTACTATATTTTTGAGTTATTTTCCTAATAACTTATAACAATCCATTTTGAATTAATACCAACTTAACTTCAGTATTTGGAGAAGGAAATGGCAACCCACTCCAGTATTCTTGCCTGGAGAATCCCATGGATGGAGGAGCTTGGTGGGCTACAGTCCACGGGTCACGAAGAGTCGGACACGACTGAGCAACTTCACTTTCGCTTCACTAACTTCAGTATTACACGAAAGCTTCACTTCTATATACCTGTTTTCTTTTTTGTGCTATTATTGCCATACAAATGATATCGTTACACATTATATGCCTATGAACACATTTATAATTTTTTCTTTATACAGCTATCTTTTAAATCAGATAGGAAAAAAATTACAAAAACTTTATCTTTTATATTTATATAGGTAAACAAAGACAGTATAAATTATATAAATTATCTTTTTAAGTGTGCTTTATTTCTTCATGTGGAATTGAGTGTCCTTTCATTTCAGTCTGAAGGACTCCATCCATCCACGTCGTACAGAGATTTGCTAATGACAATTTTAATTTAGCTGAGAATGTCTTAATATCTCCATTTAGAAGGATATTTTTGATGGATAAAAAATACTTGGTTTGCATTCTTTCAGTACTTTGAATGCATCATACCATTGTCTTCTTGCTTCCATGATTTCTCAAAGCACCTGTTTACCCTATTGAGATTAATCTTTATGAAAAAAGCTGCTCCTCTCTGGCTACTTTCAATATTCTTTTTACATTTAGCTTTTAATGGCTTGATTATAACATGTCTTAATGTGAAAATCATTGTGAATATCACTGTGTTTATTCTTCTGGAAATCTGCTCAGTTGCTTGAATGTGTAGATGTTTGTCTTTTACCAATTTGGAAAGAGTTTGGCTATTATGTCTTCAAGAATACTTTCTATGTTTTTCTCATTTCCTCTTGGAACTCCTATAAAACACATGCTAGTATGCTTGATGGTATCTCGTAGATCTCTGAGGCTCTGTTTTATTTTTCTTCATCCCTTTTCTTTATTTCTGTTCCTCAGACTGGAAAATCCCAATTAATCTTTCTTCTAGTTTGTTCATTCTTTCCTCAGCTAGCTCAAATCTGTTAAGCTCTTCTAGTTAATTTTTCAAGTTGTACTTTTCAACTCTAGAATTTCTATTTGGTTGTTTTAATAATTTGTATCTGTTGAGGGGTGTTAGAAGGAAGGTTCAAGAGGGATGGAATATATGTACACACATAACTGACTCACTCTGTTGTACAGCAGAAACTAACACAGAATTGTACAGCAATGGTACTCCAATTAAAAAAAAAAAAAAGTAAAAATAAAGCAATTATTTATCTGGGAAAAAAATAATTTGTATCTCTTTACTGATGTTCTCTATTTAGTAAGACATCATTCTTGTGTTCTCCTGTAGTTCTTAGACATAGTTTTCTTTAGCTCCTTGAACATAATTAAAATAGGTGATCTATAGTTTGTCAGGTTAACTCCAGAATCTAGACTTTCTTAGGAACAGTATCTATTGACTACTGTTTTTCCATTGTATCAGTCATACTTTTCTGCGTCCCTCATAATTTTGTTGAAAAAAAATTTTTAGTAATATAATGTAGCAACTCTGTAAATCAAGCCTCTCCTCCCTAATCAGGGTTTGTTGTTATTGCTGTTTCTTGTTGTTACTATTTACATATTTAGTGCCCTTCTGATTTCCCTAGTGGCTCAGACAGTAAAGAAACGGTCCACAATGAGATCTGGGTTCAATCCCTGGTTTAAGAAGATGCCCTGGAGAAGGCAATGGCTACACACTTCAGTATTCTTGCCTGGAGAATTCCATGGACAGAGGAGCCTGTGACCATGGGGTTGCAAACAGTCAGACATGAACGAGCAACTCACACTTACCTTAAACTAATCCTGTGAAGTCTGTATTCTTTGACGGCTTGGTTAGCTTAGTGATAATCTCTGGTTGCAGAGAGATTTCCTTAAATGCCTTGCCAAGGGGTTCTCTATGCATATTGGGGGATGCTTTCAACATACAGTCAGGCAGTTTACAACTCTACATTAGCCATCACATCCTGCTTGCACAGAGACTCAACACCAGCCATGACAAGAGTGTAAGGCCTTAAGTCTTTTTGAGCATGCATAGAGCCCTGGACGATACAGCTTTATACACATATGTGACCTTCAAAATTCCCAGGAATATCCTGGAGCTTTCCAAAGACCCTTAGGATCTGTTTTGCACTTTTTCCTTTTAAGCTTTGTTTGCTCCAACTTTTATCCACTGCCTCAGATGGTCACAAAGTTAAACTATTGCCATCTAAATGCTATAGACAAATGTCTCCAGAGAAAAAGATTTTTGTAAATACGTGAGCTCCCAGTCAGGCCAAATCATGAAAGTTCATGAATGGTGGTTCCCAGGGAACTGCTAGACACGTCAAATAATTAAGATTCTCCAGAAGGATGTTTTTAGAGGTCTGTAAATCCATCCAGCCCCTTTCAGTGGCTGCTAGACTGCTGTTTTCACTAAGACTGTGGGACCTTTTTAAGACTACTGTAGAGTTGGGTAGAGGGGAATGGAAACAGGGCAAATTAAAATGTCACAAAGCAAACTGTTCTTACTAAGATTTAGTCACTTGCCTGAATAAACTCCTTGGATTGTTGCAAGCTTTGGCTTATTTCCAGAGTTCTGAAAAAGTTGATTTTGACAATTTTTGGCAAGGTTCTCATTGCTTTTACAGAGGAGGGGCTTTCAGAGGTCCTTATTTCACTATTCCTGCTGAGGTCAATCTGCTCTTTATTTCATTTATCTTCACCTTTTCTTTCTTCTTTCTTTGGGCATACTTTGCTGGTCTTACTCAGACTTCCTGAGATTGATCAGCTCATTAATTTTAAACTCTTCTTTTCTAAAATATACATTTGGTGGTGGTTTAGTTGCTAAGTCGTGTCTGATTCTTTGGATCCCATGGACTATACCCTGCCAGGCTCCTCTGTCCATGGGATGTCCCCGGCAAGAATACTGGAGTGGGTTGCCATTTCCTCCTCCAGGGGATCTTTCCAACCCAGGGCTCGAACCCAGGTCTACTATATAGTAGGCAGTCTCCTGCACTGCAGGCAGATTCTTAACCAACTGAGTCATGAGGGAAGCTGACAGAATACACACTTAAAAGTATATATTTCCCTCTAAGTACAATTATAGCTGCATCCCACAACTTTTATTCTATAATGTTTTTATAATTCAATACAAAATATTTTCTAATTTCTGATACGCTTTCCTCTTTACCCAGGTATTCCTTAGAAATGTATTTAATTTCCAAACATAAGGCAATATTCTAGTTGTCTCTCTGTTATTGATTTCTAGCTAAAATTTAACTGTACATACAGTGTGATTAGAAAACAAAATCATTAATAATATGGTTTCAATGCTTTGAAATTTGAGACTGAATTTGTGGCTTAAAATATGATCAAATGAAAGAATTTTGTAGCTGGAAGGTGTTGATTAAGGATTCAAGTGGTAATCCTTTTGTCCTAATCTTCAATGTCCTTACTGATTTTATGGTTATTCTATCAAATACTGGGAAAGGGGTGTTAAATCTCCCACTGCAGTTGCTTATTCATTGTTCTTTACATTTGATTTGCTTTGAGGCTATGCTATTAGATGAGTTCAAACTGGAAACAATTATATCTTCCTAGTTAAGTTTTATCAATATGACATGAGCCTCTTGAGCAATATTTTTTTTCCCAAGACTTACTACGTGTACTAGTCGCTCAGTCATGTCCGACTCTTTGTAACCCCATGGACTGTGGCTTGCCAGACTTCTCTGTCCACAGAATTTTCCGTGCAAGACGCTGGAGTGGGTTGCCATTCCATTTTCCAGGGGATCTGCCCAACCCAGGCAAACCCAGGTCTTCTATATTGCAGGAAGATTGTTTTACCATCTGAGCTGCCAGGGAACCCCTCCCAAGCCTTAGATATCTAAGTCTTAAAAACTATTTGATTAGGCTTTTTAAATCCAGTCTGTTTATCTTTTAATCGGAAGTTAATCCACTCATATTTAATAAGAATTACTGTTACATATGGATCTACATCTACCTCCTAGAACAACAGACTGGTTCCAAATGGGAAAAGGAGTTCGTCAAGGCTGTATATTGTCACTCTGCTTATTTAACTTCTATGCAGAGTACATCATGAGAAACACTGGACTGGAAGGAACACAAGTTGGAATCAAGATTGCCGGGAGAAATATCAATAACCTCAGATATGCAGGTGGCACCACCCTTACGGCAGAAAGTGAAGAGGAACTCAAAAGCCTCTTGATGAAAGTGAAAGTGGAGAGTGAAAAAGTTGGCTTCAGAAAATGAAGATCATGGCCTCCGGTCCCATCACTTCATGGGAAATAGATGGAAACAGTGGAAACAGTGTCAGACTTTATTTTTCTGGGCTCCAAAATCACTGCAGATGGTGACTGCAGCCATGAAATTAAAAGACGCTTACTCCTTGGAAGGAAAGTTATGACCAACCTAGAGAGCATATTCAAAAGCAGAGACATTACTTTGCCAACAAAGGTCCGTCTAGTCAAGGCTATGGTTTTTCCAGTGGTCATGTATGGATAGGAGAGTTGGACTGTGAAGAAAGCTGAGCGATGGAGAATGGATGCTTCTGAACTGTGGTGCTGGAGAAGACTCTTGAGAGTCCCTTGGACTGCAAGGAGATCCAACCAGTCCATTCTGAAGGAGATCAGCACTGGGCGTTCTTTGGAAGGAATGATGCTGAAGCTGAAACTCCAGTACTTTGGCCACCTCATGTGAAGCGTTGATTCACTGGAAAAGACTCTGATGCTGGGAGGGATTGGGGGCAGGAGGAGAAGGGGACGACAGAGGATGAGATGGCTGGATGGCATCACTGACTCGATGGACATGAGTCTGAGTGAACTCCGGGAGTTGGTGATGGACAGGGAGGCCTGGCGTGCTGCAATTCATGGGGTCGCAAAGAGTCAGACACGACTGAGCGACTGAACTGAACTGACATCTACCTCCATCCTCCTTTGTCCTGCTTGTCCCACTTGTTCTATCCCTCCTACTACAGTTTTCTTCTTTGAATTTATTTGAGAGACTTATTCCAAGTGTTTTCCTTGTACTGGTTTGGAATTTTTATGCCCAAATTGTGTTCTTTCAGCAGTTACCCTTAAAAATATTACATGTATCCTTTTAACTTATCAAAGTGTAATATTAATCTTATAAAAATATCTTTTTCTCCATTTAGCATTACTCCTGATACATTGTTGTTGTTAACTCTGTATACTTTTAAGTTTCATAATTACTGTTTTAAGTGATCAATGCTCATTTATATGATTCATATAAAATGCTCCACTTCATTTGGAGCATTTCAAATGCTCCATTTCATTGCTCCACTATTGTTTTTGCAGCTCTGATCTGTATTCTCCTTCTGCCTGAAATATATTCTTTAGAATTTCCTTTGGTAAGCTGGTGGCATGCACACTCAACTGTGTGTCTAAGGGTCTATTCTACCATCATTCTTACAAGATATTTTTTGCTTGGTGTAGAATTTGTAGTTGGTGGTTATTTTCTTTCAGGCTATTACAAGTATTCTATTGTCATTGAGCTTCCACTGCTGCTGAAAAGTCATCCATCAGACTAACTAATGACTTTAAAGAATTTCTGCCCTTTTATCTGCCCTTTTAAGATTTTCTATATTTGGTTTTCTGTAGTCACTATAATTTTCTACATGTGGATTTCTTTTAATATATACTTTTGGAATTTGTTAAGACTTCTTTACCCTCTGATTTGACGCTCTAGAAATTTTCCAGTGATCAACCCTTCAAATATTTTGTCTGTATTACTTTTCTCTCTTTTCCCTCTAGTTCTCTAGGTGTGTATCTCTCTCTCTCTCTCTCGGACATTTTCACTCTATTCTCTATGCTACTTTTCTTTTTTTCTGTATCTTTCATTTTTTCTCTCTTCACACTGTACTTGGGATTTCTCTTGGTCTATCTTTCAATTCACAAATTCTAACATCATCTGTATGTATTCCTTTCTTAAATCTATCCATTGGTTTAAATTTCAATTATCATGTCTCAATTCACAATGCTCTTTCTTAATTTTTATATTTCAAATCTCATAGGTCACATTTTATCGTTTCCTATGACTTACAACTGTATTCAAACTTGTCCCTTATTTCTGTAAAAACAATAACTGTACGTAACCATGCCAATCTCTAAGATTTCTAAGGCATTAAGTCTGTTTCTGTTTCCTGTTCTCATTCACATTGTCTTATTTTGTTGCGTGTCTGCTTATGTTTGACTGAATGCTGGTCACTCTACTTGAGAGTAAATAAAACAAAGGCCATTTTATTTTTGAGAGGGTTTGTTTTTGCTTCTCCTGGGCATCAGAGAACACTACCAGATCTGGACCATGTTAAACTATATTCAAGGCTTAAGGTTCACTAGACAACATAGGCATTTTTCAAAGCAGTCTGTAACTCCTCAGGATGGCTAATCCATTTCCTCAACCTAAGGGTGATGCCTTCTGAAGTCGCAGTTTATCATGAGAAGAGTTTTCTATTAAATATCCCACTTTGTGAACATCCTGGACTTTGATCAATCTTCTTCTTACCCTGAAATACTGATAAACTAAAGTTCAAATTTACTGAAATTAGCAAAGGCCACCAAGGTAAAATCAGCTTTCATTCTCATTTACTTAACAGAGTAAAAATTCAGTTATTTCCTCAACTTTTTACTTAAATGATTCAAGATACTGAACAATATGACCTGTGAGGAAACTGGATTTTACTGACCTATTAAAAAATAGACAAACTTAATCCATGCTATGTAAGAGTCTTTTGCAAATTATCCAAAGACTTTTTATTTCATATTAACTGTGAAAAAGTGAAAGTGAAATCACTCAGCCGTGTCCGACTCTTTGTGACCCCATGGACATAGTCTCCCAGGCTCCTCCGTCCATGGGATTTTCCAGGCAAAAATACTGGAGTGGGTTGCCATTTCCTTCTCCAGGAGATCTTCCTAACCCAGGGATTGAACTCGGGTCTCCCACATTATAGGTACTTTAATGTCTGAGCCACCAGAGAAGTCATATTAATTGTAGAAGTATAATAATTATCATCTTTATTATAGAATATGCAATGCTTAATGCTCTACCACTGTCTACCATTTATGGCATAAATTCATGGCCTGATATTCTCAATAATTTCTCCTATTAGGCAGTAGCATTCTTCTTATTAATTCTGAGTGTTTTAAGTAGAAATAACCTGTAATAAATGTGCAAATATCTTTGGATTTCCTGAAGTACTCCTAAGATTAAAAATGTATGGAATTTCTTAAGAAGAAATGAAACAAGTTCCTTAACTAGACTTTATATCAAATTTCATCATCTCTGAGGTGGTTGTAATTTTTCAACATATCCTTTGCCTATTCTTTTTTTCCAATGAAATGTGTTTATTCATGAGTATTCAATTTGTCTACTGCTTAAGTTTTCTTAACATGCTGTAAAACTTGGGAGTTGAAAACTCTGAAATCAAAGCTAACACACAGTCACCCTAAAGAGTATTCCTGATTTTCTAAGTTTATAAAAAAGATAAATTTGGGCCTCATTTGCACCGTTTGATTAACTTCTTTTATCTCTATTCTTTTGTTTGTTATTTTGGAATTAAATGCTTAATTAGATAAACACTGATTATCAAATATATGCACTGTGAGCATATCCTTAAGTATGGGATTAAAAAGAGCTATAAACTATTTCACTGAATACAAAATAGACAGCCATATTTCAGATTAAAGAAAAAAACCACTATGTTGTATCCTACTATAAACACTGTCATCAAAGTAATTATGTCAATTTTAACGAGATTTTGGCATTGTTTTAGTGGAAAAGCTGTTAACTTGGGGGTTAAAGAACAGACAAATATTTATTTCCTTGAAAATAATGGCATATGCTTTCAACTTACAGGAACTTACCCAAAAGTTTTCTCAGGGTCAAATTAATTCTTAAGGGATGAGACAATTTAAGAAAACTTGACCGCTGTCATGTTTTGAGAATTTTTTTTTGTCATTTGTGTTTTGATTTTATGGCATTTTTTTATATTAAAAAAAAATCTGAATTAATTCATTCAAGACATCTCAAATAAGTATCTGCCAAATTCTTGATACTAGAAATAACCAACAAAAAATGGACCAAAAACTGCCATCAGACCTTACATTATACCGGTCAAACTCGATTATTTCTTTCTTTCTTAGTATTTCAATCTTATATTTATCTAGATTTTGGTATAAAGTGACTTCTTTTTACTACTGTATGCTTTGCCTTACAACCTTGCTATATCAAAGCTCTATTAATGCCCTGACAAACTTTTGAGAAGATAATTTTGAGTATCAAAAGCTCTTTTTAAAAAAGTTTTAAAAATATTCATGCAAATACACTCAGAAATTTCACTCCTTAGAACTTAGCAAAAGGAAATGATTAACGATGTACACAAACACTAGAATATTCACTACAGCATCATAGTACCAGAAAACTAAAAATAATTCAACTGTCCAATAATATGTGAATGGTTAAGCAGATACACACTTAGTCATGTTTTATAAATTATAAAACTGTATACAAATGTGATAAACCTTGTTTTTAAAATATGAAAAGATACGAATAAGCTGATCCCATATATGTTACAAATATAGATGGCTTCATTCCAAAGTATCAATCATGGTTATCTCTAGATTATGAAATTGAGAGCAATCTTACCTCTTTTTCCCTTCTCTGTTTTCCATATTTTCTACTAAATTAGAAAATAATAATTGCAATAATGAGTCAATAGAGACTACATTATTTACAAAATTCAAAAGATATTTAAATGGTTTCAGTTTAATCTTTAATACAAAGACTAAGTATTACAGAATAAGAGACAAGGTATATTCACAATTTGCTCTGTTCTCCAAATATTGTTGATATTCCTACAGAACTAGAGTACTGCTAGAAAAGAAATACCACAGAACAATGCCCAACATTGCCAGTTGTAAGATGGCACCAGATAATCAAAATAAAAATATATTTTGGGTTAGTTACCTATCCAGGGCTTCTTTGAAGTACTTCCTCTGGACATCAAACTGAAAGACTGTACGTTCACAATCAGTTGAAGCATTATCACTGCCCCCATGTTTCTTCAGGAAGGCATCAAATCCATTTTCATCTGGATATTTCAAGCTACCCATGAATACCACTAAGTGAAAAGAATTCAAAGTCACAGAACACAAAGATACAGACAATGCTTTTATTAACAAGGATGAAATTTCAAAAAAAAACTGGTAGAAAATATGCCAACAGTGATTACATCTGGATAATACTTATTTTCTTCATTGTACTTCTGTTTTTTTAACTTTCTATAATGCTCATATATTACTTTTAAATTAAAAAACTAAATATTTTTAATGAAATATGTAATTTATTTGAAAAAGGTTAAAATGTAAACTGACATATATGCAAATTATTTCTACTATAAAAACTCATAAGGTAAGAAATTCACCCTTGAGTAGCTTAGAAAACTAGCATACAAAGAAGTAGTAATTCAAGAGTTCATAAGTGGATAGCATTCACAAAGGTTTTACTTGGGTACATGAATAATTACACTGAAGATTTACTGTTTTGCTTTGATATTAATCGTGCCTTTTTATTTTTTGTATTTCTAATGCTTTGACATCTTGAGGCCTTGCCAGTCCTGGAAGGAACTGCCCATCCCAAGATGATAGTCTAAACTCCTAAAGATCAGCAATTTCCTCCTGATTGGTTGGCCTTACTGTACCTGAATAATAAGACTTACATTTTTAAATAGTTTTCTAAGCAGTTTCACGCTAATCCTCAAAACAAATACACTCAAGATTAAAATTAAGTCTTTCCCCTATGATATTCACTAAGATTTTTTTCTTAGTTTTTCTCTTATTAAACATTATCACAATCCTATCAAACCAGTTACTTATCTGTGAAATCAATTCTTACAAATTTGGAGGAAAAAACACACCCGAGAATGGTATTTTACAAAGATCTTACTGTGCTCCAAAAAGTGTGCCAGCCCGGGCAGGTCATCTGGATCAGCAAAACTCCCAACTCCAACACAAAGAGCCGCTGCAGACTGGAGTAAGTAGAACACATACAAATAGTGAGTCAATCCTACAGGAATAATAATGTCATCTCATTTTAAGGATTCACTTGAAGATGGACCTTATCCAACAGAACGCAAGAGAATTCTTTCCCTGAGAATCTGGAGGAGCAGCAAAGTGAAACTCACCAGAACTGTGTCAGTTTCACCCTGCTGCTCCTCCTCTTGCCATCCTGCAAAATGCTGAACAGGTGCAGACCTAAGGGAAAAAGCAGAAACAGACAGGAAAAAAGCCAAAGGGGACTGGCCAGCCCACCCAAGTATCATTTTGTGTCAGCATTTCAAAGTTCTGAACCAAGTTTGTTTCCTGATTAACCAGATTTCAGAAATCTGCAGAAGTAATATATCTGAGATTTTCTCTAAAGATCTCTAAACAATTAAAGGCTCTGTGTTCATTAATTCAAGTTACTAGATGGAAACTTCTCAGTATGTCACTCAGAAAATATTGTTTTTATTAAAACAGGGCATAAGATAACAACTCAAGAAAACATCTAACAAGGATAATAAATTAATGGTTATTAAAAAATCTTAAGCCATTAAAGAACTATAGAACTAAACTTTAAAGAGGCTTTTTAGTTCTTCATTTCTTATATAAGGTATAAAAAATACATTACTTATTGGTTGACATTTTCCAAGTACTTTGGGAAAATTAATTTGCAACAAAATAGATGGTTAGGAGGTATGCCAAATTCTGCATTTAAAATGATCAGGGCAACCATTATATCAAAGTAAGTTAAAGGACACAAAAAAAGGAGAGAAAAATAGTCAATTTGAATCCTAAAGGATAGAAAGCTGAATTATTAACTTTCCCAAATTTTACAAATGTCAATTTTAAAGGGCTAACACATTTGATGACACAGATTATTCTGATAAATGGTTATCCTCTTAGAAGGCTTAAAAAAAAAAAATAGTGTACACCTGGTATAAAGTCTAACCATGTGTAGGCGGGGTGGGGGGGGGTGCGGAGGCAGTGGCGGGAGGTGTACATATTTGGAAGAACCAAACAGCCTCACGTGATACTCATAAATCCCTTATTTAAGACGAAGACACATAAACTCAGTTAAAACACGACGGAATATCCACTTCTTCAAAGCACAGTCTAATGGGTTCTGTGATGTGTTTAATAGATGCCTAACCTGCTTTCAGCTCCAACTACCCCATTAAGATTTCTTGTCTTGAACAGCTGGGTTGAAGACATTTTTGTGTAAGTTGACTTAAACCACAGTTTATCAGTCAGCTTTGACCACAGCAAAAACAGGCTCTGCAATTGCTAGAAAAGAAATTCATACTTGAGAATTATCTATCCAAAAAATTCATACTTGAGAAATTCATACTTGAGATTTGATTTAAGAAAGCCTTGAACAAATCATAATTCAGCATATATCATACTTAAATTCCAATCTTGTTAATTTATCAACTTTAAGATCAAGAACTTTAAAGATCTAAAACTTTAAGATCAAGAACAACTTCCCTCTGGGAGGAAGAAAGTGGAAGGGGGTAAAAATGATGATTAAAAGAGTAGCCAACTTCCTAATTGGGTAAATGTTCTCCAAAAACCTCAAAAAACTTTCTTCCTACTATCCTTACAAATTCACATATTCATCTTAAACACAGTTCACATTTTTCAAATAAAAAAAACCGTAAAACCACTGCAAAATCCTATATTACTCTTAAGCCACCTCTTATCTAGATTATCTACTTTATTTACCTTTTGTAGGCATTTATTCATTCAGTGAATATAAATAATTTTCCATGACTACAATCATGGGATCTTTCCTTTCACTAGTGTACCCACAGCATAAAACAATTTGATCTCGTCTTCAAACTGCACTAACCTCCTCCATTCCTTTCTAAAATCCAGAAAATCAGCTATCAGTATCTTATGAGGGAATATATCATACCAAGTTCTCAGAAAAGACAGGCAGCATCTAAGCCATTGTTTAAATGATCACTAGAATCTGACCCTGCTGCTTCTAGACAAGGTAACATTTAGAGTTTGATGTACGTAATAAGCAAAATAAAAAGGGGTACCCAAAATACTGGATGTATATCTTCTTTTGTCAAACAGGTTCACAATTGCTATATAAACCTAAAATATTTTATTACATCTTGACAATAAAATTGGCTGTCAAAAAAATTTTTAACTTAATCCTAGAGTTTTGCTTATCAGTTGATAGAGGGTATGAAGAAGTCCAAATACAGGAAAAGCCATTAATAGAGATACAGGAAGAAGTTTATAAACCAGGAATATTCAGTTATGAAGTTATAACACAGTAAGTCTGGAGCGAAAATGGACTTCAAAATTTATGTAACCTAATTCTCTTGTTTTAGAAATGAGGGGAAAAAATGAGAAAATGAAAAGGTCTAAGATCCTTTGTAAAGATAATGACAGTCTCAGAATTAGAATTCAGGTTTCCTAACTATCACTGTTCTTCCCACTTGACTTATTTCTTCCCTTCTATTATTTCTCTATTTGGAATTATAAGATCTATTTTAAATTAAAAGTGAGTTGATTAACTCCTAATTTATTTATAAAGACTTCAGTATAGACTATAAAGACAACAGACTATCTACATATATATACTTTTTTTCCTGGTGTTTTGGTTTTTATCCCCAAAGCCTTCCAAGCTAAAATCACTTGGCCTACCTTGCTCTGCCAAAACAGGCATCAATTATAATCTGAATAGCAAGAGGGAATAGCTTCTTTAAACATGACTCAACCCCTTCAACACCTAAGTGAAACAACTGGCACAATCTTCTTTAAAAAAAATTTTTTTCCAGAAGAGTACCTATCAATTTATCTAAGACATATCTACTACTTACATTTCAAACTGTCACATTTTGAGGGCTGATTTTATAGTGTTATACATGTGATCTTTTAGATTTTAGTGTTAATAATCTGAACTTTAATTCATTTTTTTTTAGAATGGTACCATGTTGAATATATTACCAATATTTAAGATACTAGCTTTAACAAACATTTGCTGGTCAATTCCACTATAATGGCTCCAGAATATTATACTCCAATATAGGTATTTTCTACTTCAAAATGGAAGCATTCTTCAAAAAATATCCAGAGAGGAACATTATTTCTATCAACCAGTACTTATCTATTCACCTACTGTTATTAATATGTTTCACTAACTAAGCTCAACTCCCCATTTCTATTTCAATTCTTCCAAATTACTTATTAATTATTTGACCACTGAAACTTCCCCATAAAAATACAAATCACATTCAGTTACTTACATAGAAATTACCCATGAGGATTCTCAGAAACACAGGCCTATGTAAGAATTCTACACTACACTTGTTCTTCTCTTATGCTTTTTCCAGTCTCTCCAAGGATAATGCATTCTCTTATTCCTCTATCCCAGGCTAAGAACTTTGCAGTTTCACAGCTCCAGGCATTTGTTTTTAAAACATGTCGTCAAATACTTCCAGTGATTATCTCTGAGAGTTATGGTTATGGGCAACTTGTATATTTTTGTTTTTATTTTCCATTAGCTTCTATAATGAGCAATTGTCACTTTTACAATACAGCAAAAAGAAGCTTTTTTCCCCTAAATTTTTTGGCCACACATTCTAGCATGAGGGATCTTAATTCCCTGACCAGGGATCAAACCCAGGCTCCCAGCATTTGAAACAGAGTCTTAACCACAGCTAACCACTGAAGCACCAAGGAAGTCCCTAGAGGAAAATATTTTTTTAAATGTAATCTTTACATAGAATAAATATTCTCTTACTGAAGATCAACAGATATATACTTCCTATTTGCCAGTAAGAGACAAAACATAAGTTTGGAACTTATCACAAAGAATTCCCAAATTAGAAAAAGATGTAACAGACATGACTCACACCTGTTTTTCAGTGGTTTTCTTTCTAGCTTCTGCCCTCTCTTCTAATTCTTCCAACTCATTATCCTCAGCGTCAAGATCATCATCATGTTCATCATCATCATCTTCAAACTCATCTTCATCATCAAAACCTTCTTCATCATCATCTTCTATTTCTGCTCCAGAATCTTCATCATCGTCGTCGTCGTCGTCGTCGTCGTCATCGTCATCTTCTTCTTCCTCCTCTTCTTCCTCTTCATCATCTGTTGCATCACCCATTTTACCTTCCATATTACTTAGGTCTGAAATCAAAAGTGCCTGCAAGCCATTTCGTAATTTGATGTACCTAAAAAATAAAAAATGAAAAAAAAAAAATCACAAAACATTCAAGTCAGCTCTTCATTATACTATGACACTGAAAGATAAACTCCCCAGGTTGGTAGGTGCCCAATATGCTACTGGAGAACAGTGGAGAAATAACTCCAGAAAGAAAGACAAGACGCAGCGAAAGTGAAAACAACGCCCAGTTGCGGATGTGACGGGTGACGGAAGTCAAGTTCAATGCTGTAAAGAGCAATATTGCATAGGAACCTGGAATGTTAGGTCCGTGAATCAAGATAAATTGGAAGTGGTCAAACAGGAGATGGCAAGAGTGAACATCGACATTTTAGGAATCAGTGAACTAAAATGGACTGGAATGGGTGAGTTTAATTCAGATGACCATTATATCTACTACTGTGGGCAAGAATCTCTTAGAAGAAATGGAGTAGCCCTCATGTCAACAAAGAGTCCAAAATGCAGTATTTGGGTGCAATCTCAAAAATGACAGAATGATCTCTGTTCGTTTCCAAGGCAAACCATTCAATATCACAGTAATCCAAATCTATGTCCCAAGCAGTAATGCTGAAGAAGCTGAAGCTGAACAATTCTATGAAGACCTACAAGATCTTCTAGAATTAACACCCCAAAGCAATGTCCTTTTCATCATAGGGGACTGGAATGCAAAAGTAGGAAGTCAAGAGATACCTGGAATAACAGGCAAATTTGACCTTGGGGCACAAAATGAAGCAGGACAAAGGCTATCCGAGTTTGCCAAGAGAACACCCTCTTCCAACAACACAAGAGAAGACTCTACACATGGACATCACCAGATGGTCAATACCGAAATCAGATTGATTATATTCTTTGCAGCCAAAGATGGAGAAGCTCTATACAGTCAGCAAAAACAAGACCAGGAGCTGACTGCGGCTCAGATCATGAACTCCTTATTGCCAGATTCAGACTTAAATTGAAGAAAGTAGGGAAAACCACTAGACCATTCAGGTATGACTTAAATCAAATCCCTTATGATTATACAGTGGAAGTGACAAATAGATTCAAGGGATTAGATCTGATAGAGGGCCTGAAGAACTATGGATGGAGGTTCGTGGCATTGTACAGGAGGCAGTGATGAACACCATCCCCAAGAAACAGAAATGCAAAAAGGCAAAATGGTTGTCTGAGGAGGCCTTACAAATAGCTGAGAAAAGAAGATAACCTAAAGACAAAGGAGGAAAAAAAAAAAAAACATCTGAATGCAGAGTTCCAAAGAATAACAAGAAGAGATAAAGTCTTCCTCAGTGATCAATGCAAAGAAACAGAGGAAAACAACAGAATGGGAAAGATTAGAGATCTATCTCTTCAAGAAGATCAGAGATACCAAGGGAATATTTCATGCAAAGATGGGCACAATAAAAATAGAAAGGTATGGACCTAACAGAAGCAGGAGAGATTAAGAGGAGGTGGCAAGAATACACAGAAGAACTATAGAAAAAAGATCTTCATGACCCAGATAACCACAATGGTGTGATCACTTACCTAGAGCCAGACAACCTGGAGTGCAAAGTCAAGTGGGACTTAGGAAGCATCACTACAAACAAAGCTAGTGGAAGTGATGGAATTCCAGTTGAGCTATTTCAAATCCTGAAAGATGATGCTGTTAAAGAGCTGAACTCAATATGCCAGCAAATGTGGAAAACTCAGCAGTGGCCACAGGACTGGAAAAGGTCAGTTTTCATTCCAATCCCAAAGAAAGGCAATGCCAAAGAATGTTCAAACTATCGCACCATTGCACGCATTTCACATGCTAGCAAGGTGATGCTCAAAATCCTTCAAGCTAGGTTTCAACAGTATGTGAACCAAGAACTTCCAGATGTACAAGCTGGATTTAGAAGGGGCAGAGGAACCAGAGATCAAACTGCCAACATCCACTGGATCATAGAAAAAGCAAGGGAATTCCAGGAAAACATCTGCTTCACTGTCTACACTAAAGCCTTTGACTGTGTGGATCATAACAAACTGGAAAATGGAATACCAGATCACTTTGCCTGTCTCTTGAGAAATCTGGATGCAGGACAAAAAGCAATAGTTAGAACCTTACATGTGAACAACAGACTAGTTCAAAACTGGGAAAGGAGTACAACAAGGCTGTATATTATCACTTTGTTTACTTAACTTATATGCAGAATTTACCATGCAAAATGCTGGGTTGGATGACTCACAAGCTGGAATTAAGATTGCTGGGAGAAATATCAACAACCTCAGATATTCAGATGACACCACTCTGACAGCAGAAAGCAAAGAGGAACTACAGAGCCTCTCGATGAGGGTGAAAGAGAAGAGTGAAAAAGCTGGCTTAAAGCTCAACATTCAAAAAACGAAGGTCATGGCATCCAGTCCCGTCACTTCACAGCAAATAGATGTGGTAAAAGTGGAAACAGTGACAGATTTTATTTTCTTGTACTCCAAAATCACTGTGGATGGTGACTGCAACTACGAAATTAAAAGAAACTTGCTCCTTGGAAGAAAAGCAATGACAAACTTAGCGTATTAAAAGGCAGAGAAATCACTTTGCTGAAAAAGGTCTGCATAGTCAAAACGATGATTTTTCCAGTAGCCATATACGGATACAAGAGGTGGACCACAAGTCTGAGTGCCAAAAAATTGATGCTTTCAAACTGTGGTGTTAGAGAAGACTCTTAAGAGTCCCTTGGATTTTAAGATCAAATCAGTCCATCCTAAAGGCAATCAACCCTGAATAGTCATTGGAAGGACTGATGCTGAAGTTGAAGCTCAATACTTTGGCCACCTAATACAAAGAGCTGACTCACTGGAAAAGATCCTAATGCTGGAAAAGATCCAAGGTAAGAGAAGGGGGCGAGAGTGAATGAGATGGTTAAATGGCATCATCAACACAATGGACATGAATCAGAGCAAACTCAGGGAGATAGTGAAGGACAGGGAAGCCTGGCGAGCTGCAGTTCATGGGGTCAAAAAGAGTCATACAGGACTTAGCGACTGAACAACAATCCCTATCCTCTTTTATCCTGTTTTAACTTTTTTTCGTATCATTTATCATCCTTTTTTCTGGTTTTGGTTTTGTTTCATTTTTTAATTTTCTGTCTGCACCTTTAAAAAGTTAGCTCTGAGGACAGGCTTTTCTTTTTCTTCATAGCTATATTTCCAGCACCTAAGTCACTGCCTGGCACTTAGGAAACATTTAAGAAACATTTGCTGAATGAGCAGAAGAATGCCAATGCCCAAAGGGGGCCTGATATATAATAGGTATTTAATGTGCTAAGTGAAACAGAATATCAGGTAGTTCTATAAAATAAATAAAACTATGTGTACACACATACACAAAAATGTACACAAATATACATTAAATGTACATAAGTGAAGTGAGTGAAAGTCACTCCGTCATGTCCAACTCTTTGCAACCCCATGGACTATACAGTCCATGGAATTCTCCAGGCCAGAATACTGGAGTGGGTAGCCTTTCCCTTCTCCAGGGGATCTTCCCAACCCAGGGATCGAACCCACGTCTCCCGCACTGCAGGCAGATCTTCACCAGCTGAACCACAAGGGAAGCCCAAGAATACTAGAGTGGGTAGCCTTTCCTTTCTCCAGGGGATCTTCCCGACCCAGGAATCAAACCGGGGTTTCCTGCATTGCAGGCGGATTCTTTACCAACTGAGCTATGAAAGTGAAAGTGAAGTCACTCAGTCGTGTTCAACTCTTTGCAATCCCATGGACTGTAGGCTTCTCTGTCCATGGGATTTTCCAGGCAAGAGTACTGGAGTAGGTTGCCATTGCCTTCTCCAGGGGATCGTCCCAATTCAGGGATTGAACCCGGGTGTCCCACATTGTAGGCAGACGCTTTTACCATCTGAGCCACCAAGGAAGTCGGGAAAAGCCCTAAATGTACATAAAGGTGTAGCAAAAGAACTAAAAGGACACAAACCAAATGTAATAGTAATATATATATATATATATGGAGAAAGAATAAAATTAGAACAAGATACAAGAACTTTAATGCTTTACACTATAATTTCTACATATTTTTCCATCTTTTGTAATAATAAAACACTTATTGTTTGTATAATAAAAAATAATTTAATGACAATCCAAAACCCACTCCTTAACAAATTAAGTACACACACACAAACACAAACACATACAACCCTTAGCTTGAATTAACTTCTAAGGGTTAAATTCAAGACAGAATTAACTTCTATAAATCAAACATCAAATCTATTTAAAGACAGTCATGGACAAAATGCTCTTCATCATCACTTATTCAACACTGTATAAGAAGTGCTAGCAAATGAAAACAAATCCACAATATAAATAAACAAGAAAGAACTATAAGGCCAAAATATTGAAAGCTAAAACAATTCACTGCAAAAGTATATGATTAGCTACAGAATGCAAAAGAATTTTTAAAAAATGAGTAAAAAAAGTGTTCAGCAAAGCATCCAAAATCAAGAACCATAAAAAAAAAAATCACAAATTTCCTACAGACCAAAGCTAACCAATTAAAATGAGATTTAAGTAAAAGATTCTATTCATAAAAGCAAAAGAAACTATAGTATATCCAATAACCACTCACATTTTATGTATTAACTTATATATCTTAATCCATTTAATCTTCATAATAACCCTAATGAGTTATTATTCCCAATTTACAGATGAGGAAACTAAAGCAAACAAAAAAAGGATTTTTATTTGCCTAAGTTTAGCAGGGATTGAGCCCAAGTAGCATGGCACCAGAAGCCAATCTGTTCCTCATCCAACAACAGAAAACTAGAAAACTTTACATGAGAAGATAACAGACTTGACTAGTCATACCATGCAGCTGGAATGGGAACACCAAGTATTACAAAGATATAAATTATTCCCCCAAATTAGCCTATAAATTCAAGGCAATTTCAATTTTAAAATCCCAATAAGTTTGTATTTGTGTGTGTGTGTGTGTGTGTGTGTGTAACTAGCTGTCGAGACTGCGCTATGCTCTGTTGTGTCTGACTCTTTGCAGTCCCATGGGCTATAGTCCCCCACAGGCTCTTCTGTCCATGGAATTTTCCAGACAAGAATACAGAAACAGGTTGCCACTCCCTATTCCAGGGCATCTCCCCAACCCAGGGATTGAACCTGCATCTCTTGTACCTCCTGCATTGCATACAGATTTTTACCACTGCACTACCTGGGTAACTTGGCATACTGATTCTAAAATTCATATGGACCAAAAAAAAAAAAAAATACGCCAAGAACTTTTTCAAAAGGGAAAACATGACGGGAACTGCCTTACTAATTATGAAATATAATCTTTTAAAGCAATTAAAATTAAAGAGTATACTAGAACAAGAATACCGACAGATCAATTTAAGAAAACAGGTTCTAGAAACAGAGCACTGTTTATAATATCATTGTAACACTGTTTACTATGATTCAATAAATGATTTTGAAACAACAGGTAATTCTTTAGGGAGATAAAACAGCCATTTCTACCTTACACCTAACACATATAAATTCAATAGCTTATAGAGCAAAAGAAAAAAAGTCTTAAAAGTAATTATGAGAAAATATTGTTATAATATTGGGGTGAAGAAAATTTATGCTAAATAAGATACAAAATTATTGTTTTGGGGGAGATTTCACTATATTCTAACTTAAAATTCTTCTAAAACAAAACATCATAAACTAAATCTAACAAAAAACTGTATACTGAGAGAAGAGAATAACAATATACAAAAGAAGTGTCAGTCCCTCAGTCATGTCAGACACCCTTTGTGACCCCATGCACTGTAGCCCACCAGGCTCCTATGTACATGGGATTTCTCAGGCAAGAGTACTGGAGTGAGTTGCCATTCCCTTCTCCAGGGGATCTTTCCAACCCAGGGATCGAACCCAAGTCTCCTGCATTGCAGGCAGATTCTTTACCATCTGAGCCACCAGGGAAGCCTGTAACAAGATATAAGAGTTCCTTCAAATCAATAAGAGCATAAAACAAAAACAAAAAAAAATAAGTTTAAAAATATATGCAAACAGGGTATTCTCACATGCTTGCTTATGAATCTCAGTGGGTACAGTATTTTTGTAGTATATGGCAAACCTATTTTCTTAACAATGAGAACTCTGTATACCTTTTACCCCAGTGATTACATTTCTAGATTACATTACAGAAATAGTCACACACATGCACAAAGATATGTAACAATGTTCACTGCAGCAACATTTGTGATAGAGAAAAGTTGGAAATCATCCAAATTTCCACATAGAGAAAAACATGCAAATAAATTATCTCCTGGCTGTACCATAGTATACTATATAACTTTGAAGACCTCATTTTCATATACACAGATAAAATAATTAGCCACTCAGGTTCTAGTCTTAAATTGCTATTTCTAGACCTAGATAGTGCTAAATCATTACAGGTCAAAAAAGGGTACTTGGGAAGATAACCATGTAATATATAACTTGTCATTACCTCCCAACTAAACCATGTAGTCTCTATTTATGTGTGTGTGTGTGACTGTGTATAAATCTTTGGAGGAGTAAGGCTCTTCTAAGATGTCTAAGAAAAGCTGTCTCCCTTTAACTTATTCAACCTGTCTACCTCAATTTGGTTTCACCCTCTCATGGTTCCTGTACTGACTATAAAGATTGAAGTAGGGACTTCCCCAGAAGTTCAGTGGTTAAGACTTGGTGCTTTCACTGTCAGACTCAGGTTAGATTTCTGGTTGGGGAACTAAGATCCCCCAAATCGTGCAGTATGACCAAAAGAAGAAAAAGAATTAGAAGACTTAAAGAAGGTCTTTTTCACTCTCCTCTTTCACTTTCATCAAGAGGCTTTTTAGTTCCTCTTCACTTTGTGCCATAAGGGTGGTGTCATCTGCATATCTGAGGTTATTGATATTTCTCCCGGCAATCTTGATTTCAGCTTATGCTTCTTCCAACCCAAGAGTTTCTCACGATGAACTCTGCATATAAGTTAAATAAGCAGGGTGACAATATACAGCCTTGACGTACTTTTCCTGTTTGGAACCAGTCTGTTGTTCCATGTCGAGTTCTAACTGTTGCTTCCTGACCTGCATACAAATTTCTCAAGAGGCAGGTCAGGTGGTCTGGTATTCCCATCTCTTTCAGAATTTTCCACAGTTTATGGTGATCCACACAATCAAAGGCTTTGGCATAGTCAATAAAGCAGAAATAGATGCTTTTTTGGAACGCTCTTGCTTTTTCCATGATCCAGCGGATGTTGGCAATTTGATCTCTGGTTCCTCTGCCTTTTCTAAAACCAGATTGAACATCAGGAAGTTCACGGTTCACGTACTGCTGAAGCCTGGCTTGGCGAATTTTGAGCATTACTTTACTAGCGTGTGAGAAGAGTGCAATTGTGCAGTAGTGTGAGCTTTCTTTGGCATTGCCTTTCTTTGGGATTGGAATGAAAACTGACCTTTTCCAGTCCTGTGGCCACTGCTGAGTTTTCCAAATTTGCTGGCATACTGAGTGCAGCACTTTCACAGCATCATCTTTCAGGATTTGAAATAGCTCAACTGGAATGCCATCACCTCCACTAGCTTTGTTCGTAGTGATGCCTCCTAAGGCCCACTTGACTTCACATTCCAGGATGCCTGGCTCTAGGTGAGTGATCACACCATCGGGATTATCTGGGTCGTGAAGATCTTTTTTGTACAGTTCTTCTGTGTATTCCTGCCACCTCTTCTTAATATCTTCTGTTTCTGTTAGGTCCATACCATTTCTGTCCTTTATTGAGCCCATCTTTGCATGAAATGTTTCCTTGGTATCTCTAATTTTCTTGAAGAGATCTCTAGTCTTTCACATTCTGTTGTTTTCCTCTATTTCTTTGCATTGATCGCTGAGGAAGGCTTTCTTATTTCTTCTTGCTATTCTTTGGAACTCTGCATTCAGATGCTTATATCTTTCCTTTTCTCCTTTGCTTTTCGCTTCTCTTCTTTTCACAGCTATTTATAAGGCCTCCTCAGACAGCCATTTTGCTTTTTTGCATTTCTTTTCCATGGGGATGGTCTTGATCCCTGTCTCCTGTACGATGACACAAACCTCTGTCCATAGTTCATCAGGCACTCTATCAGATCCAGTCCCTTAAATCTATTTCTCACTTCCACTGTATAAGTAAGGGATTTGATTTAGGTCATACCTGAATGGTCTAGTGGTCTTCCCTACTTTCTTCAATTTAAGTCTGAATTTGGCAATAAGGAGTTCATGATCTGAGCCACAGTCAGCTTTGCTTAGAAGGAACCAAATGAGAGAATACAATTCATTTATAGTCTAGTTAGTGCTCAGTACTTGCTCAGTAGCATATTTTTAGCATAGGGTTACTATAAAGATTAAATGAGATATTATATAAATTTTTTAGTACCTGGTAAGAATCCAACAAATACCAGTTATTATTAGGAGAACAAAGATCATCGGTGGTGGTGGTAATGAAAATATAAAACTTCTATAAACACATCTCTAGTATACCAGGTGAACTTTTCAAACTACAATCAATTTCCAACCTTTCTGCAAATTAATTCCAGTCCAACCATATAACTAAGCCCATCATCCCTGCCACAAAAAAAAAAAGAGAGAGAGAGACAGAGAGAGAGAAATACACACACACTAGAAAGGGATTATAATCTACTCAGTTTCCTTTGAGTTGGATAGGCTTAATGACTGACTTCATTCTAGGAACCAGTATGAATATAAGACCTATGTCAGAGTGGAAGTCCCAGAACAAACCATCTTCTTGTCTGCCAGTTCTCCCGATTAAAGAATATCCCAGAAAAAAAGCCAGATCACCAAAAGTTATCCTACATATCTATCAAATCCATTATGATTGAGTCTACACCAAAGGATTCAGTTGAGAATAAACAGATTTCTAAGTTAAAAAAAATCTGACAATCTAGACTATAAAATGCTAATGATTAAATTATGATGTATCTATACCTTGAACTTCTAACTAGACAAAACATATTGAAAAGCACAACAAGAAAATGTTCACACATTTGTTAAATATAGTATTATACCATTTTTTTTTTTTAAATATAGTATTATACCATTTTAAAACTATAAATTACAACTGCATAGCAAAAAAGAAATAAGGTTATAAAAAACACTGCCAGTGGTTAGTGCTGGATGGAATAACTGTAGGAAATTAAAATTTTTTCTTATCTAAATTTCCTTGAAGAAACAAATAATACTTTGTCTATTGATCAATCTTTTTTAATTACTAAAAAGTAAACAACTCAAGTCAAATCTCTACTTTTCTCTAGAAATGAGCTTGCTTAATATCATTTCTAATCATTTCTGTGCATATCTAAACACATAAAATTATATTTTAGGTAAATATATAATGGGAAGTGTTGTTTTCTGGGGTATTTTTCTTTCTAAAAATGGAATTGTACAATATATTTGGTTTGCAACTGGCTTTTTTCATTCAATAGTAAACCATGGGACATTTCTCCATATTGATATATAAAACCATCTATCCTTATAGCTATATACTGTTTCACTGTAGAATGGTATAATAATTTTTAGCCAAAGAATGGACTATAAAGTTATTGCCAATCTTTTTGCTATTAAAGTGCTGTAAATATCATTTAATAATTGTGAACATATTAAAAGAATAATGGCTAACATCTGAATGCTTATTATATGCCAACTGCCACAAGCTTTTATATGAATTAAACATACTACAATATCACTATTCATATTATTATTATTTGTATAACACATTTTTTTCTCTGTCACCTGCCTATTCATACTTGTTTCCTCTGAAAATTGAGTTCTTTTTTTAAAAAATTGGCCAGGATACAAATTTGATCTAAAAAGTTTCTAGCAGACTATTCCCAGGAGTTCCATGAAAATGTCTGGCATATGGGCATTTATACATTCCACAAATACTATCTGAGAAGCTGTGAGTGAGCAAAACAGACTTGAACTCTGGATTCTAAACTTTTAGCCTAGCAAACACTGGGTTAATAAGAGGAAAGCAAAAAAGAGTGAACAGGGGAACACATCAATTAGAGAAACACTACACCAGTTAATACACAATTATAATTACCTCTTAAAACAGTCTTGCCTCATCCTGTGGATCTTAACTACCACTGATTAAGCTGCTGCTGCTGCTGCTAAGTTGCGTCAGTCGTGTCTGACTCCGTGCGACCTATAGATGGCAGCCCACCAGGCTCCCCATCCCTGGGATTCTCCACGCAAGAACACTGGAGTGCGTTGCCATTTCCTTCTCCAATGCATGAAAGTGAAAAGTGAAAGTGAAGTCGCTCAGTTGTGTCCGACTCCTAGAGACCCCATAGACTGCAGCCCACCAGGCTCCTCCGTCCATGGGATTCTCCAGGCAAGAGTACTGGAGTGGGGCGCCATTGCTACTACTAGCTTAATCTTATGGAGAAGGAAATGGCAACCCACTCCAGTGTTCTTGCCTAGAGAATCCCAGGGACGGGGGAGCCTGGTGGGCTGCCGTCTATGGGGTCGACCGCACAGGGTCGGACACCACTGAAGCAACTTAGCAGCAGCAGCTGCTTAATCTTAAAATACTGCTTTACTTACACAATTTTCATGCTCAAGAACTCATAACTTCTCTCTTTAGTATTTCTTAAGTATACCTAAATCATTCTCTACACTATTTCAAACCTTTACTACTAAAGGCTTTCCTTATGTTTCCCACTTCTTCCCCTACAACTTCTTAGAGGACCACTTAGGTAGACCTCAGTGCTTACTTCACAGGAAAAAAAAATAAGTCCCTAATCCTTCCAGAAGAGAAGGAAATCAACACTTATCAAGCATTTATATAGATCACTTAAAAAAAAGCAGAAGAGATGTCCTGGAGGTATGATTAACATTTCAAAAAAGCTTAAAACAAATTACATAGAGAAGTACAATTCCACAGGCTATTATGTGAACCGTTAACTTCCTGATGTTCAAGCTGGTTTTAGAAAAGGCAGAGGAACCAGAGATCAAATTGCGAACATCCGCTGGATCATGGAAAAAGCAAGAGCGTTCCAAAAAAGCATCTATTTCTGCTTTATTGACTATGCCAAAGCCTTTGACTGTGTGGATCACAATAAACTGTGGAAAATTGTGAAAGAGATGGGAATACCAGACCACCTGATCTGCCTCTTGAGAAATTTGTATGCAGGTCAGGAAGCAACAGTTAGAACTCGACATGGAACAACAGACTGGTTCCAAATAGGAAAAGGAGTTCATCAAGGCTGTATATATATATTGTCACCCTGCTTATTTAACTTATATGCAGAGTACATCATGAGAAACACTGGACTGGAAGAAACACAAGCTGGAATCAAGATTGCCGGGAGAAATATCAATAACCTCAGATATGCAGATGACACCACCCTTATGGCAGAAAGTGAAGAGGAACTAAAAAGCCTCTTGATGAAAGTGAGAGTGAAAAAGTTGGCTTAAAGCTCAACATTCAGAAAAAGAAGATCATGGCATCCGGTCCCACCACTTCATGGGAAATAGATGGGGAAACAGTGGAAACAGTGTCAGACTTTATTTTTCTGGGCTCCAAAATCACTACAGATGGTGACTGCAGCCATGAAATTAAAAGACGCTTACTCCTTGGAAGGAAAGTTATCACCAACCTAGATAGCATATTCAAAAGCAGAGACGTTACTTTGCAAGGTCCGTCTAGTCAAGGCTATGGTTTTTCCTGTGCTCATGTTTGGATGTGAGAGTTGGACTGTGAAGAAGGCTGAACGCCGAAGAATTGATGCTTTTGAACTGTGGTATTGGAGAAGACTCTTGAGAGTCCCCTGGACTGCAAGGAGATCCAACCAGTCCATTGTGAAGGAGATCAGCCCTGGGATTTCTTTGGAAGGAATGATGCTAAAGCTGAAACTCCAGTACTTTGGCCACCTCATGCAAGGAGTTGACTCATTGGAAAAGACTGATGCTAGGAGGGATTGGGGGCAGGAGGAGAAGGGGACGACAGAGGATAAGATGGCTGGATGGCATCACTGACTCGATGGACGTGAGTCTCAGGGAACTCGGGGAGTTGGTGATAGACAGGGAGGCCTGACGTGCTGCGATTCATGGGGTCGCAAAGAGTCGCACACGACTGAGCGACTGAACTGACTGACTGACCCAGAATAAAATATCATTTATTAAGTTACATTCAACCACTTTTCGGAAAAGATTTAAAGATATCTCAATGCATAGCACACTGTAAGACTTTAGCATTTTTCAAACGAATTTGCCAAAAATGAGGTCATTAAATGAATATATTGAAAGCAATTAGAACAATATCTGATACACAGAGTACTTTCTATAAACATTACCTGATATTATGTAAGTTTATATAGAAAAAAAAAAACAAAAAAACAAAACCTGAAGCTATTATTTAATCTGGATGGCAAAAACTAAACAACTTTTCTCAAAGTTTCAACTAGCTCTAATATAACCACATCTTTGATGAGAAGGAGGGAAAATCTGGTCTATTCATAAAGACCTATCGCCTGGGAAAAACAGTATAAAGAGCTGTGTTCTGTTAATCTCTAGACTTAGACTGAATGAAGAAATTAGGCCTATCTTCAATTTAGGGCTAAAACACTTCTTTCTCTACCTTAGCTTCAGTCACCTATACATTGGGGGTGATGGAGAGTGAAAAAGATTATCTCTAAGGTTCTTTCCGGCTCTAACATTGTAGGGGCATAAAACAAATTAAAAATCAGAGTGCTTAAGCTTCCAACTCAATATGAATAAAAACTTTATAAAAATCAGTAAATGGTGCATTGGATTTGGTGTCAGATAGGGTGTTCATATCAACTCTATAATTATTTAGGTGTGTAATTTTAAGCAAGAAGCAAACTCTCTGGATCTCAGTTTCCTCAACCTTTAAAATAAAGTTGGACAATATAATCTCTCTTTAAAATACATTATAGTCATGGCATTCTATGGAATAAGTTACATGTGAAGAAAATATTTAGGTGGGGATTGTTATTACAGATGTTTAGAGGATTATGTATAAACCAAAAATTGGAAAATTCAGGATTGGGAGAAATCTTACAAGTCTTCTCTGACTCACCCAAATGAGACTCAAGATCTCTCTAATACATTCTTAGAAGAGGGCACCCAACCATTCTTAGCAATGAGAAACAACCCATGGAAATAAGTTACCTCATCGTAGGCCAACTCTAATACCTAAGTTCTTTTAGTGAAACTACATGATCCTCTAGTAACTTCCAGCCATTAGTTTTACCCCTTTCAATTACAGGCACCTCAAGCCGTCTATGGTGTCGCACAGAGTCGGCCACGACTGAAGCGACTTAGCAGCAGCAGCAGCAAGTAGTTGTGGATAGTGACACTATGCCCCTTGCGTATCCTCTTCAGAATTAAAATCCCCAGGTCCTTCAACCTCTCCTTAAATATAATACCAAGTGTCCCTGACCATCCAGCCTGCCTTCCTCAAAAACCCCATTCTTGAATAGGATGGAAGAAAAAAAGTAAAAACAGAGCTATCATATGACCCTATAATCCCACTCCTGGGCATATATCCAGAGAAAAACATGGTCTGAAAAGATACTTGCACTTTCGGTGTTCATTGCAACACCGTTTACAACAGCCAAGACACAGAAGCAACCTAAAAGTCCATGGACAGAGGAATGGATAAAAGACGTAGTACACACACACAATGGAATATTACTCAACCATTAAAAAGAGTGAAATAATGGACCTAGAGAGTGTCATACTGAGTGAAGTCAGACAGAGAAGGAGAAATACCATATGATATCCCTTATATACGGAATCTTAAAAAAAAAAAAAAAAATACAAACGAACTTAAAAAACCTGAAACTCATAGGCTTAGAGAACGAATTTATGGCTGACTGGTGGAAAAAGGGAATTTGGGAAAGTCAGGTACACACTGCTATAGTTAAAATGGATAACCAACAAGATATTGGATAGCACATGGAACTCTGCTCAACGTTATGTGGCAGCCTGGATAAGTGAGCGTTTTGGGGGAGAACGAATACATGCATTTGTATGGCTGAATTCCTTGTCTGTTCACTTGAAACTACTACAACACTGTTAATCCGCTATACCCCAATACAAAATAAGAAGTTAAAAAAAAAAAAAAAAGGAAAGAAAAACCTCCATTCTTGCCTGAGAGAATGTGAAAACTACTCGAACAAACCCTCCCCATTCTAACTTCCTGATTCCTGGTGGAACCCAAGATCTCCCCCTCTTATAGCTGACACCACATAGATGCCCCTAACTGCCCTTGCCACCTCCATCCAAGCAAGTTTTTGGCGTGGGAAACAGTGCTCCTGATGCTCCTTCGGAAGATTAGGATAAAAGAAGTGACCACAGCGGGAACAGAGAGGCCCGCCTCCTCCCTTACCGGTATTGCTTGGGGTCGCTGGGAGACTTAATGATCTCAGGGTCTCCGGCATTATTGACAGGCCCCCTCCGTCCCTCCTCCTCAGATTCATCGGCTCCCAGACGGGCAACCCGGCCGCTCTCGCCCAAATCTTGTCCATTGGGCTGCAGGTCAGGGCAGCTGCAGGTGGACTTCGCCTTGTTCCTTCCAGGCATGGTCAGTGTAGGAAAGCGTCTGGCAGCCGCCGAGTCTTCACACCGACCCCGCGCTTCTATTCTCGAAAGCGCCGCGAGCTCCCGCCCGGCCTCACACAACTTCCTCCCGGTGGCACAGACTGCAGCAACCGCGACTCTCCTCAGCATTCACTACCAAGCCGGAATGCTGGGCATGCCGTTCCCTAGGGTCCACCTCCTCCTCCTACTCCTCCAGCCGCTCCTCCTCCGCGTTCCAGAGGCGGTGGCGGCCGGCGCTGTTGCTGCCGCAGCCGCTGAGGTGGACAGGCCTGAACCCCTCCCCCAATCCGGTCTCCCTCAAGCCAACTTCCCTCATCCCCCCCACCCTCCAGACCGTCGATGACGCAACTGATACTAGCCAATCATAAGGCAAGAGAGCAGTCACGCGCAAGTAACCAACCAATAGGAACAGGGAATTAAAAAAAGGAGCCAGAGACCGGGCCGGATTCTCAAAGCACCCAGCGAGCTTTTCGAAACCAGAGGTAGGAGGGGCGAAGAAGAAGAGGCGGAGAGAGCGGCGCGGAGGCCGACGGGAGAAGGGCGCAGGACTGCTGCGCAGCGTTTATGACGTAAGCTTGGAGGTGGTTTGAGGTAGCAACTGAGTGGGCTCTGTGGCTCAGAGGAAAATATTCCCCTGAGGCGAAAACTGGTAAGCGAGTGGGGAAAATTAATCCCCCAGCCTTTCCCCCACCATTTACGTCATATTTTGTGCATCCTGCTTCTCAAACCTGGGGTGGAGACTTTGGCAGTGACTCAGCACGTTAAAAGCAGAACGCCGGAAGTATTTTTCTGCCGCCGGATGGAAGCGGCATCTGGAGCTGAGCTGAACGATAGAAATAGTCATTTTGAGTCTCTTTTTTTGTAGCCTGCCAGACATTAGTGCTGCTCGCCCTCAAGGCCTAGAAAGTGCTTAAAAGACAGGTGTAGATGTGTTCACTCTATTGTGCGAAAACATTTTTTAGCTCCCTCGCAAACGAGAGTTCACAGCGTTCAATTCAGTTCAGTTCAGTCGCTCAGTCGTGTCCGACTCTGCGACCCCATGAACCGCAGCACGCCAGGCCTCCCTGTCCATCACCAACTCCCGGAGTCCACCCAAACCCATGTCCATCGAGTTGCTGGTGCCATCCAGCCATCTCATCCTCTGTCGCCCCCTTCTCCTTCTGCCCTCAATCTTTCCCAGCATCAGGGTCTTTTCAAATGAGTCAGCTCTTCATATCAGGTGGTCAAAGTATTGGAGTTTCAGCTTCAACATCAGTCCTTCCAATGAGTATTTTCAGGACTGATTTCCTTTAGGACGGACTGGTTGGATCTCCTTGCAGTCCAAGGGACTCTCAAGAGTCTTCTCCAACACCACAGTTCAAAAGCATCAATTCTTCTGTGCTCAGCTTTCTTTATAGTCCAACTCTCACAGTCATACATGACCACTGGAAAAACTATAGCCTTGACCTTTGCTGGCAAAGTAATGTCTCTGTTTTTTGACATGCTGTCTAGGTTGGTCATAACTTTCCTTCCAATGACTAAGCGTCTTTTAATTTCATGGCTGCAATCACCGTCTCCAGTGATTTTAGAGCCTGGAAAAATAAAGCCAGCCACTGTTTCCACTGTTTCCCCATCTATTTCCCATGAAGTGATGGGACCGGATGCCATGATCTTCGTTTTCTGAATGTTGAGCTTTAAGCCAACTTTTTCACTCTCTCACTTTCATCAAGAGGCTCTTTAGTTATTCTTACCTTTCTGCCATAAGGGTGGTGTCATCTGCATATCTGAGGTTATTGATATTTCTCCCGGCAATCTTGATTCCAGCTTGTGCTTCCTCCAGCCCACCGTTTCATAAGTTAAATAAGCAGGGTGACAATATACAGCCTTGACGTACTCCTTTTCCTATTTGGAGCCAGTCTGTTGTTCCATGTCCAGTTCCACCTGTTGCTTCCTGACCTGTGTACAGGTTTCTCAAGAGGCAAGTCAGGTGGTCTGGTATTCACATCTCTTTCAGAATTTTCCACAGTTTATTGTGATCCACACAGTCAAAGTTGTTAAATTAGCCAACTTTTACTGAGCAGCCATCTCGTGTCAGGCTTCTACCCTCAAGTCCTTTTTCCCAAAGGTTTTTCTGCTTTCAACAGCTTTTGGTAGGCAAAATGTAATTGAAACAGACATACTGGAAAATAAAAAGCAACTGCCTGCCATACAATATATTTTATTAACTATGAGATATGGATTCCTAGCACACCAAAGGAATAAATATGAATGAATGGAAAAACACTTGAAGCAAGCAGATTTATTGACGATTGTTGTAAGTCTCTAAATTTTTCTAGGTGTCCGCAACTCCAGGCACAGGGAATACAGTCATAAACAAAACAAAAATCTTTGCCTTCTTGGAGCTTGAATTCAAAGGGGGAGAAACATAAAATCGATTTTTTTTTTTTTTAAGTGAAAGCTGTGGTGTTGGAGAAGACTCTTGAGAGTCCCTTGGACTGCAAGGAGATCCAACCAGTCCATTCTAAAGGAGATCAGTCCTGGGTGTTCTTTGGAAGGACTGATGCTAAAGCTGAAAGTCCAGTACTTTGGCCACCTCATGCGAAGAGTTAACTCACTGGAAAAGACTCTGATGCTGGGAGGGATTGGGGGCCGGAGGAGAAGGGGACGACAGAGGATGAGATGGCTGGATGGCATCACCGACTCGATGGACGTGAGTCTCAGTGAACTCCGGGAGATGGTGATGGACAGGGAGGCCCGGCGTGCTGCGATTCATGGGATCGCAAAGAGTCGGACACGACTGAGCGACTGATCTGATCTGATCTGATGATAACACAGGTTAATAAAAAGTTTGGAAGGAGAAGTGCAAAGATCCTACTTGAGTAGGAGATTATGAAACAACTAGTGCAGCAGATGAGATAAATTAATTGAAAAATAGTGCTCGAATTTCCAGTTTATTTTCAAGAACCTATCATTTTTATAGTAAGTAACTCCACTAGATTGCCCTCCTTCAAAGCAGTGTTTTCCTTTCCCTTTATTACCAATTCCTAGCACAGCTTCCCAGCACATTGTAGTAAAATAGTCAGTGATATTTGTTGTTGAATAAATACCTGAAGTGACATGTCTCTTTCGAGGTACTGTGTTTTTTAAATTCTCCAAAGCAGTAACACATTACAAGTAATGATTCCCAAAACTGGGTTTGCCTCTTGGCGGTAGTTGTTCAGTCACTAAGTCTTGTGCAACTTTTTGAGACAGGGTGGACTTGCAGCATGCCAGGCTTCTCTGTCCTTTATCCCTGGGAGTTTGTGCAAATTCATGTCCATTGAGTCGGTGATGCTATCTGACCATCTTATCCTCTGCCATCCCCTTCTCCTCCTGCCCTCAATCTTTCCCAGCATCTTCCAGTAAGCAGGCTCTTTGCATCAGGTAGCCAAAGTATTGGAGCTTTAGCATCAATCCTTCCAATGAATATTCAGGGTTGATTTCCTTTAGGATTGACTGGTGTGATCTCCTTGTTGTCCAAGGGACTCAAGAGTCTTCTCCAGCACCACAACTCTAAAGCATCAGTTCTTTAGCACTCAGCCTTCTTTATGGTCCAACTCTCACAGGGAAGCCTGGCATGCTGCAGTTCATGAAGTTGCAAAGAGTCAGAGGTGACTGAACAAGGACAACAAATGTCGAAAAACTGTATCTGGTTCTTTTCTTCAGGTTCATTTACTCCAAGGACTCCTTGCCCTATATATATATAATATATATATATATATATTATATATATATATATATAATATATATATATAACAGGGAAGCTTCAAATTCAGACAATAATTGGAATTTTCTGACTAGAATCAAAGGCCATACCCTAAAGTGTGACCTGTTTTTCCTTTTATAAAGAGACCTTTGAATCTTGCAGGTCACCAGAATATTACTATATATGTGTAGTAACAGGCTATTACTATATTACTATTGAAATATAGTAACAGTCTGTAATTAGGCATTCATTTATTCATTTAGCCAACAAAGTGAGCTCTAACATGTACCAAACACTGGGAATAGTAATGAACAAGAAGTTTTCCTGTTCTCTTGAAGCTTACAAGAGGATAAATTGGAAATGTAGAATGTTGATTCTAAGTCGAGTAAGAGTGCAGAGTTATCTCTTTTACTTTAGTGTCTAAAATTTCCCTATTAATGATGCAGTATTGTCTTTACAACTCCTCCTAACTGCCAGTAATACCCTTGAGAGAAATTTAAGCACCATTTTGTGAATGGATTTGTTCTGATTTCCCCCTCTTTGAACCACCCCACGGCCAACTTGAGATCACCATAAACCTGGGATGGATGAAGACATTACTAAATGTGGGAGGAAAGGCACAGAAAGAGGAAATAGGTAAAAAAAACATTTACAGTTAAGTCCTGGGCCCACACTCTAGGCAATTATGCCTTTGGAGCTTTAGTTATTAATGTCCTGCCCACTCCACGTTTGGTAGCCTTGTATCTAGGTCAGGAAGTAGGCATATTCTTGTAGAATCTTCTGTTGTGAGACTAAATATATGCAAAACATACCAAGGAATTTGTGTGACTATAAAAATAGTTTTCTCCTGTACTATAAGCATACTTCTAGGAATAATTTGGTGTTCAAACTTCAAAATAAGAGTAACTCTAAAACATATGTGAATTGCTCGTGCTCCTGTGTGTGTTTCAGTCATGTCTGACTCTGTGATCCCATGGACTGTAGCTTCCAGGCTCTCTGTGCATGGAATTTTCCAGGCAAGAATACTAGAGTGGGTTGCCATTTTCTCCTCCAGGGTCTCTTCCCATGCCAGGGATGAAACCCTTGTCTCTTGCATCTCCTGCATTGACAGATGGATTCTTTACCACAAGTTGTGTGCGCTCATGCTCAGACATTTCAGTTGTGTCCAACTCTTTGCATCCCTATGGACTGTAGCCCGCCAGGCTCTTCTACCCATAGGATTCTCCGGGCAAGAATACTGGAATGGGTTGCCTTGCCCTCCTCCGAAAGATCTTCCTGACCCAGGGACTGAACCCACATTTCTTGCATGGCAGGTAGATTCTTTACCCACTGAGCCAACTGGGAAGCCCATTTATCACTAGTTTATCTGTTACAAATACTCCTGATTTGTAAGGGATCCTCATTTCCGATCTAAAGAGACAGATTTTGAGATTCAGCCTGTAAGGGAAAATGTGAAGATATAAAATGACGCTTAAAATATATGAATCAGAAATGAGATCATATTACTCCCCTTTTTAAGACCTATCAGTGACTTATCACTTTAAATAAAATCTAGCTGTTTGTCATAGCCTATAAGACTCATACATGATTTCTGTTCTTCCTCTGTGTTTACAGTCTCCTCTACCATTCTGCCCTCTGCTCCATTCATATTGGCTTTCTTAATGTCTTCCAAAGTACAAGGGTTTTTCTTGCCTTAGGATCATTATGTCTGTTCCTTTGCTTGGACTGTTCTTCCTTTACGTTTTGCATCACTGTTTCCTTCTCACCATTGTATGTCAGCTCAAATGTCACCTCTTAAGAGAGGCCTTCTCTTACCATTCTATCTAAAATAAAGGCTTCCCTGGTGGCTCAGGCAGTCAGAATCTGCCTGCAATGCAGGAGACCTGGGTTTGACCCCTGGTTCCGGAAGATCCCTTGGAGAAGGGAATGGTTACCCACTCCAGTATATTTGCCTGGAGAATTTCATACAGAGGAGCCTGGTGGGCTACAGCCCATGGGGTCACAAAGAGTCAGACACTACTCAGTGACTTACACCACACATACACACACACACACACATTATCTGAATTTATTTCACACACACTTATTATCTGAAATTATATTATTTGCCCATTAGCTTATTGTCTATGTATGTTCTCTATTTTATAAGGGCCATTGGAGAATTGGTACTTTGTCTTTTCTCCCCCCATATACCCAACATCAACAATAGCATCTGACATATAGGGGATATTCAATAAATACTTGTTGAATTAAAAAATGAACAATACAGGAAAAAGGAAGGAAAACTGAAGTTTCAAGAGACCTAGGGGTTCAGAAGAGAGGTGGTGGTGGTTTTGTCACTGAGTCATGTCTAACTCTTTCAACCTCATTGAATGTAGCCCTCAGATTACATTAAGATTAACATATACAGGGCTTCCTTGGTGGCTCAGTGGTGTGTGTGTGTGTGTGTGTGTGTGTGTATATATATATATGTATATGTATATGTATATGTATATTTGTGTGTGTTGTTGTTGTTCAGTCACTAACTGAGTGAACTACAACTACAGAGTCATGTCCGACTCTGTAATGCAGCACAAAAGAATTCCCTGTCCTCCATTGTCTCCCGGAGTTTGCTCAAGTTCAGCTATGCATATATAGCTGAATCACTTTGCTGTGAACCTAAAACTAACACAACTTTGTGAATCAATTATACTTCAATTTAAAAAAGAAAGTGTCTGGTTTTCCATCAGTCTTCTTCCCTTCCTTTCTGAATAATTATGTCTAAAAGCCATTTGCATAAGTGGGGCTAATCAAAATAGAAACCTGCACCCAGGTATGCAAGAGCTGCCTGAGGAGAAGTGTTAGAGCATGAGCCATATGAAGAGGGTGAATACGTGGGCTGAGGGTGCAATGTGTCAGAGTCCTAGCAGAATAAGGAGGGTGAGGAGAGAGGGCAGTGGTGGTAATGGAGATTGGTTACATACAGGAGTGATTTATCAGATTAGTAAATATACTGAAGATAATGGGAGTCAGTTTCCTCACTGTGTGAGAAGGGAGTTACATATATGAAAAGATAGGAATCAGAATGAAATCTGTGGTATTGGACTAGAATTGTGGGTGTCACATGTGAGCTGACAACTTTTAATTGATAGATGTAAATATAGAGGTAGATGTTCATGTACACATGCATATGTGAGTATATATATGCATAACACATTTTCAAGCCATGTTCTCTGAGAGGGCCTGGGAGCAGTGACATCCCAAAAGCAATGAGCATATCTAATACCTCCAACTTTGTTTCTAAATGCTGCTCTCCACTAAAAGGCAATTTTTCACTGAAAGGAACCAGGGCTTGTTGGAGAAATGGCTGATTTCAAGGCTCTAGGGCAGGGAAGGTACAAGATGAATCTGAAACATCTTGTATGCCAAAAAATAAGGAAATATTCAGAGAATGATGAAGGCCTGTCAAAACAACACAGAGATTAGCTTGAAGAGGCTCTTATTCTCCCCACAGGAGCAGAATAGGACGATGTGAAAAAAATCAAAATAAATAATGATGGTGAATGATTATAGTCCATTGTATAGAATAGGAATGCATGCATCTGAACTGATGAAGAAATAAATAGGGAGAAAAGAAAACTTTGTTTCAGTGGCATTCTGCAATAATGAACGTTGGACTTCCATTCATGATGGAATTAGAAAATCATTTGATGATCATAACAATAATAATCAACCAAGAAACATCTATGCATGCTAACTTGGTGAAAATTTGATGAAGAATGGGAAATTTGCATGGTCTCAAAGTAACTCCCTGCAAAACTCTTAGTAGTTAAGGAGAAAAGAACAATTTCACAAAGAGAAAGCCTGGCAAGTACCATTTAATCTGTGAACACAGCGTCAGTAATGAACAAATTGAACTGTACAAAAAAGATTTTCATGACCCTGATAATCATGATGATGCAATCAATCACTGAAAGCTAGACAGCCTGGAATGTGAAGTCAAGTGGACCTTAGAAAGCATCACTATGAACAAAGCTAGTGGAGGTGATGGAAGCCCAGTTGAGCTATTTCAAATCCTAAAAGATGATGTGAAAGTGCTGCACTCAGTATGCCAGCAAATTTGGAAAACTCAGCAGTGGCCACAGGACTGGAAAAGGTCAGTTTTCATTCCAATCCCAAAGAAAGGCAGTGCCAAAAAATGCTCAAACTACCACACAATTGCACTCATCTCACATGCTAGTAAAGTAATGCTCAAAATTCTCCAAGCCAGGCTTCAACAATACATGAACTGTGAACTTCCAGATGTTCAGGCTGGTTTTAGAAAAGGCAGAGGAACCAGAGATCCAGTTGCCAACATCTGCTGGATCATGGAAAAAGCAAGAGAGTTCCAGAAAAACATCTATTTCTGCTGTATTGACTATGCCAAAGCCTTTGACTGTGTGGATCACAATAAACTGTGGAAAATTCTGAAAGAGATGGGAATACCAGACCACCTGACCTGCCTCTTGAGAAACCTATATGCACGTCAGGAAGCAACAGTTAGAACTGGACGTGGAACAACAGACTGGTTCCAAATAGGAAAAGGAGTATATCAAGGCTGTATATTGTCACCCAGCTTATTTAACTTATATGCAGAGTACATCATGAGAAATGCTAGGCTAGATGAAGTACAAGCTGGAATCAAGATTACAGGGAGAAATAATCAATAACCTCAGATATGCAGATGATACCACCCTTAGGGCAGAAAGTGAAGAAGAACTAAAGAGCCTCTTGATGAAAGTGAAAGAGGAGAGTGAAAAAGTTGGCTTAAAGCTCAACATTCGGAAAACTAAGATCATGGCATCTGGTCCCATCACTTCATAGCAAGTAGATGAGGAAACAGTGGCAGACTTTAATTTTTTGGGCTCCAAAATCACTGCAGATAGTGATTTTCATGCAGCCATGAAACTAAAAGACACTTACTCCTTGGAAGAAAAGTTGTGACCAACCTAGACAGCATATTAAAAAGCAGAGACATTACTTTGCCAACAAAGGTCCGTCTAGTCAAGGCTATGGTTTTCCAGTAGTCGTGTATGGATGTGAGAGTTGGACTATAAAGAAAGCTGAGTGCCAAAGAATTGTTGCTTTTGAACTGTGGTGTTGGAGAAGACTCTTGAGAGTCCCTTGGACAGCAAGGAGATCCAACCAATCCATCCTAAAGAGCAGTCCTGAGTATTCATTGGAAGGAATGATGTTGAAGCTGAAACTCCAGTACTTTGGCCACCTGATGTGAAGAGCTGACTCATTTGAAAAGACCCTGATGCTGGGAAAGATTGAAAGTGGGAGGAGAAGGGGACAACAGAGGATGAGATGGTTGGATGGCATCACTGACTTAATGGACATGAGTTTGGGTGAACTCCGGGAGTTGGTGATGGACAGGGAAGCCTGGCGTGCTGCAGTGCATGGGGTCAGAAAGAGTCGGACATGACTGAGCAACTGAACTGAACTGAATGGTATGCAATAAGGGAAAAAAACAGCATACTTCTGTGCTATCCCTGCTGAAAATGTAAAACCTGAATCTAATTAAAAAGAAACATCATAAATACAGATTGGGAGAAATATTCTGTAAAATAATTTACATGATCTTTAAAAGGGCAAGGTTACGAAAATCAAAGGTTCAGGAACTGTTTTGCTTTAAGATTAATGAGATTTGAAAATTAAATGCATCACTATAAAGGACATTATTGGGACAGTTTGATAAACTTGAATGGAATCTGTGGATTAGACAATAGTAATGCATAGATGTTAATTTCCTGACAATGGATGTATAGGTGTAAAAAACTATAAAGCATTCTATATATAAACAGAATTATTATTATTATTTGCAGTGCCTAGTACATAACTGATATGCAAGAAATATTTGCAAAATGGGATGTGGAAACATGCTAAATACTTGGAGGAGAACAGGAGATCATATGTGATATCTGCTCTGAATTGTTTACAGCATATAATTATGGAGATAATATATTCAAAAGAAGATTTAAACTAACTCAAAGTTTATGTAAGACAATAACACAAGAGAAGTCACAAGGTTATATATGATAATTGATATAATGTTATCATAATGTTATATACCACTGAGCCACCAGGGAAGCCCTATATAATTGATAATTTGGGGGTGGTGAGGCATCATATGGATAACTTATTCTAAAAGGTTCAGGGAGGAAAAGGCTTCCTTTGTGCCATTCTTACAAATTTTCTGTAAGTTTGAAATTTTTAAAAAAGAAAAAAAACATTACCAAGGAGATCAAAAAGAATACCATTTGAAACACTGAAACTGCATGCCAGTGTCCTAAATGTAAAATATGATTCCAGGAATTGTGTGTAGAAAAATAGTGCTTTGTAGGTATCATGGTAGCAATTGTTCTCCATCTGATCACACCTTCCAAGATCCTGTTCAAGACCTTCTTCCTGCTGGAATCCTTCTGTGAGTCTTTCATCCCACACTTATCATCCATTCCATAGTTGAACTCAGGATACATATTTGTTTTATATCACTTCTTTGTTGCTTAATCATATGTAACCTTGTGACTTCTCTTGTGTTATTATCTTATGTAAATTTTGAGTTACAGTTTAAATCTTCTTCTGAATATGTTATCTCCATAATTATATGTTGTAATCAACTTAAGAGGGCTTCCCTGGTGGCTCAGCAGCAAAGAATCCACCTGCCAATGCAGGAGACTTGGGTTTGATCCCTGGGTCAGGAAGATTCCCTGGAGAAGGAAATGGCAACCCACTCCAGTATTCTTCCCTGGAAAATCCCAGGGACAGAGAAGCTTAGTGGGCTCTAGTCCATGAGGTTGCAAAGAGTGGGATACAATTTAGTGACTAAACAGCAACATCAAAACTTAAGAGCAGGTATCAGATATGATCTCTTGTTCTCCCAAGTACCTGGCAATCAAGTTTCCACATCCCACTTTGCAAATATTTCTTGCATATCAACTATGTATTAGGCACTGTAAATAATAATTCCTGTCATATATAGAATGCTTTATAGTTTTTACAGCACCTACACATCCATTATCTCGCTTCCTGTACATAACAACTCTGTGAGGTAGGCACCAGGGCATGATAAACATGCTTAGAGAGGAACTGTGATTTACTGGAAGTTGCACAGCTATTTACAAGCAGAAATGAGATACTTAGTCTTTAGATTCCAAGACCAGTGCCTTTTCCACACCAGCATAGGAAACAGATAAGAAGTCTGGACACACTAATGGTCATAGATACTGTATGTTTCCTATTGCTCCTATAACAAATTGCCACAAGCTTAGTGGCTAACACAACACAGATATATTATCTTACAATTCTGGAGGACAAAACCCTGACCCAGGTATCACTGGGCTAAAATTAAAGAGCCAGCAGAGTTGCATTTCTTTCTAAAGGTTCTAGAAGAGAATCTATTTCATTGCTCTTTCTAACTTCCGGAAGCTGCTCACATTTTTTTGCTCATGTCCCTCTTTCTCCATCTTCAAAACAAGCTACAGTGCATCTCTAAATGCCTTTCCTCTACAATTACATCTTCCTTTGACTCTCCCATTTATTAAAAATCCCTTATGATTAAATTGGACCCACCCAGATAATCAAAGATAATCTCCCTATTTTAGGGTCAGTTGATTTAGCAATCTTAATACCTTCTGCAACCTTAGTTCCCCTTTGCTGTGTTTCTGAACATGTTCCTAGATTCCAGAGATTAAGATGTGGACATCTTTTGGGTGGGGAGACTATTCTATTATGTGTATGTTCTTAAAGTTTCACTTCTCAAAGATGCACTGAGCATTTTAACAACTCATCATGTGACCAGTTTTTCCACCTACTAAAAATCAATCACCACATTCCAACAGGATTCTTTGTTTACTGATACGTTAACTTTTAGAAATTAGTTTCTATGAAAAGTAAGCCAGAGTTTGATTTACAAAAATTAGCATTATTTGAGTCCATTGGTTCTTAATTCACTTAAGGGACCTGAGGCCAGTGACCTTAAGTAACTTGCCCAAGGCCATACAGCTATTAAGTGGTAGAACAGGTATTCAAACTAGCAAATCTCTTGGCTTTTCCAATATACCATTTTATCACCAAGATCAGCCTGATTCTAGGGCCTAATGCTCTAATCTAATGCCTGTCATTTAAACATTAATTTGTTGCTTTGGATCATCCATTTCTTACGGAGTGCCTTGAAAATGCAAATCCGCGCAATAGAGGATTAAATAAGATGTGTTTACATGTGTGTTGGAAAAAAATGTGTGTGATGTACATGTGCCTTAGTTTATAAGCAGACAGTTGTGATTGAAAAGAAAAGCCTAGAAATGGTTGGTTTAAGTCCTAACTGCCACCTGTATGATTTTTTTCTGGCCAAGCCATGTGGTTTGCAAGATCCAGGGCTCCTGCAGTGGAAGCAGAGTCCTAACCATTGGACAACCAGGGAATTAATTCCCTGCGTGTATGATCTTTGAAAAGGGCTCAACTCTGGTAAGGGGCTTCCCTGGTGGCTCAGGGATAAAGAATCTGCCGCAATGCAGAAGACGCAGGTTTGATCCCTGGGTTGGGAAGATCCCCTGAAGGAGAGCACAGCAACCCTCTTAAGTTTTCTTTCCTGGAGAATCCCGCGGACTGAGGTGGCCTGTAAGTAGGCCACAATCCGTAGGGTCAAAAAGAGTCGGACATGACAAACTCTGGTAACTCTCAACATTGGTTTTCCATCTATAAAATACATCTTTCATAGTGTTGTTATGAGGTTTAAATGCCATAGTTCTTGAATATCATGTACACAGAGCCTGGCCTAAAGTATTAATTAATATGTTATCAGGAACTATTGGCAAGTATTTTTTTTTAATTTTATTTTATTTTTAAACTTTACATAACTGTATTAGTTTTGCTGGCAAGTATTGACTATAAAGATCCCGATGACTACTTAACTCCCCAGTTGATGGGAAGTAGGTGATTTCTTGATTAATCACAAGGTGGAGCTAGAGCCATAGGAATGTATGTCCTGTTCTTGAACAAGAATTTTGGATTTTAGGCCGGGGGGTGGAGGGGGGTGGGTGGAAGAAAAGCCTTTCTATTTGAGTCCTGTTTATTTTTGGCTGTGTTGGGTCTTCGTTGCTGTGTGTGGGCTTTCTGTAGTTGAAGTGAGCTGGGACTACTCTCAGGTTGCAGCGCACGGGCTTCTGATTGTGGTGGCTTCTCTTGTTGCAGGGAGCACAGGCTCTAGGGCTCCTGGGCTCAGTAGATGTGACGCATGGGCTTAGTTGTCCCAAGGTATGTGCAGTCTTCTCAGATCAGGGATCAAACTCGTGTCTCCTGCATTGGCAGGAAGATTCTTAATCACCAAACAATTAGAGAAGTCTATTTTTTTTAATTTAAGTATAATTGCTTTACAACGTTGTGTTGGTTTCTGCTGTACAACAACATGAATCAGCTATAAATATATAATATTCCCTCCCTCTTGAGCCTCCTTCCCACTCTGTTTTAGTCTTGACAAAATAAATCCTGTCTCCGTTAAAGCCACTGCTGATATCACTCCATTGTGAGAGCTCAGGGGTTTTTGTTTGGCTGGTTGGTTTTTGTTTTACAAAACGAGCCAGATGGACAGAGGAGATTTCAATAGATATTCCTTAATAATGTAAATTTCACTTCTACTTGGAGAAGACTATGCAGTTATGAGAGAATATCTTTAATTCACTTTATTTTCTTTACCTTCTTCAGTCCGGAGAACAGAGGCAGTTCTTGTCTACACCCCTTGCTCCAAAAGGCATATTTATCATTTTTCCCAAGGAGCCCATTGGGTACCCATACAAATAGGACTCCTGGAAGTCTACTTAGCATCCCAAGATTCTAAGGATGTCGATTAGGCTTCTGTTGTTCTCAAAGGATCACTTTGAATGTTAGTTTTTTTTAAGCTTGTTAAAAACTTAACTCTCAAGAGGGTGTGGAGAAAAGAACCCTAGTACTGCGTTGATAAGAATGTAGTCACTATGGAATTGGTGCAGTCACTATGGAAGACAGTATGGAGATTCCTCAAAAAATTAAAAATGGAACTATCATATGATTCAGCAATTCCACTCCTGGACATACATCCAGAAAAGACAAAATCACTAACTTGAAAAGATATCTGCACCTCCATGTTCATAGCAACACTATTTACAATAGCCAAGACATGGAAGCAACCTAAATGCCCATTGACAGATGAATGGATAAAGGAGATGTGGCATATATATGTATATACTGGCGTGCTGCAGTCCATGAGGTCACAAAGGGTCGAGCATGTCTTAGCAACTGAAAAACAAATATACTTTACTCAGCCATAAAAAAGAATGAAATAATGCTATTTGCAGCAACATGGATGGACCTAGAGATTATCATACTAAGTGGAATAAGTCAAAGACAGATATCATATGACATTACTTATATGTGAAATCTGGAAAAAAAATACAAATTTATGATTACATAAGGAGAAGGGAATGATAAATTAGGAGTTTAGGATTAACAGATATATACTACTATGTATAAAATAGATAAACAATAGGGACTTACTGCATTGCACAAGGAAGTATACTCAATGTCTTCTAATAACCTATAATGAGAAAGAATCTAGAAAAGAATATATACATATATATGTATATATGAGCTTCCCAGGTGGCACTAGTGGTAAAGAACCCGTCTGTCAGTGCAGGGGAGGTCAGAGACAAGGGTTTAATTCTACGTCAGGAAGATACCCTGGAGGAAGGCATGGCAACCCACTCCAGTATTCTTGCCTGGAGAATCCCATGGACAGAGGAGCCTGGCAGGCTGCAGTCCGCAGGGTCACAAAGAGTCGGACACAACTGAAGTGACTTAGCATGCATGTATGCATATGTATATATACATATAACTGAATTACTTCACTGTACACCTGAAACTAATACAACATTGTAAATCACCTATACTTTAATTCACAAAAGAAATCTTGATTTTCAATACATTCAGGTTTGATCTTGTAGACTATATATCTATTTAGAACAACGAAAGATTCTAAATAGCCAAAACGATCTTGAGAAAGAACAAAGCTGGAGGCATCACATGTCTTGATTTCAAACTATATTGCAAAGCTATGGTAATCAAAACAGTATGATACTGGAATAAAAACACACAGATCAATGAAACAGAGTAGAGGCCAGAATTAAACCCATGCATATATGATCAATTAACTTAGAGCAGAGGTATCAAGAAGGACAATCTCTTCAATAAATGTTGGGAAAACTGGACATCCATATGCAAAAGAATGAAGCTCTTATCTTACACCTTACACAAAAATCAACTCAAAATGGATCAAAGTCTTAAACTTAGACACCAAACCACAAAACTCCTAGAAGAAAACATAAGGAGTAATTTCCTTAACATTGATTGGTCTAACCATGATTTTTGGAGAATTTGGCACCAAAAGCAAAGGCAACAAAAATAAAAATAAACAAGTGAAATTACATCAAACTAAAAAGCTTCTGCACAGCAAAGGAAACAATTCATAAAATGAAACGCAGCTTACAGAATGGGAGGAAATACTTGCAAATCATATATTTGATAAGGGGTTAATATACAAAATACACAAAGAACTCATGACTCAATAGTAAAAAGGCAAAGAATCTCATTTTAAAAAGGAAAGAGGTCCTGTATAGACATTATTCCAAAGAAGACATACAGATAGCCAAAAGGTACATGAAAAGGTGCTCAACATCACCAATCATCAGGGAAATGCAAATCAAAACCGCAAGGTATCATTGCACAACTGTTAAAATGGCTATTATAAAAATAAAAGACACAAAATAACAAGTGTTGGCAGGGATGTGAAAAAAAATAGAACCCTGTATACACACATACACACACATATATATAGGGCTTCCCTGGTGGCTCAGTGGTAAAGACTGTCTGCCAATGCAGGAGATTATGGTTCGATCCCTGGATCAGGAAGATACTCTGGAGAAGGAAATGGCAACCCACTCCAATATTCTTCCCTGAGAAATGCCATGGACAGAGGAGTCTGGCAGGCTACATTACATGGGATCACAAAAGAGCTAGACACAAGTTAGCAACTAAACGTGTGTGTGTGTATGTGTGTGTGTGTGTGTGTGTAGAGAGAGAGAGAGACAGCTGGTTCTCAAGGCATTAATTTGGTAACATATATTCTGATTCTCGAAAAGGACAATGTAACATGCAGCATTTCTCAAACTTGCTTGACTATAGGACACCCTGTGCTTCTCTTTTTTTAATTTTTATTTTTTGGCAATGAATATTCTACTCTGTGAGAAAAAATTTGAAAGAGGCTGATTTATAGTTTTGTTTTTCTTATGCTGATCTGCCTGTTCTTAGCTATCCCATTACCCACTATCAGGGCATGTTAAATAAGGCTTCCCTGGTGGATCAGATAGTAAAGAATCTTCCTGCAATGCAGCAGACCAAGGTTCAGTCCCTGAGGCAAGAAGATCCCCCAGAGAAGGAAATAGCTACCCACTCCAGTATTCTTGCCTAGAGAATTCCATGGACAGAGGAGCCTGGTGGGGTACAGTCCTTGGGGTCACAAAGAGTCAGATAGGACTGAGCGACTAACACTTTCACTTTCCAATGAATAACTCCTAGAATGAGAAATGATGCTCCCTGGAAGTCCTCAGAGAAGCAAGTTGTTCACTGTCATTCCACCAAGCTCGTTCCTCCAAGGACCAACCCAGAGTGGGTTGTAATGACCAAACCCACAGGAAGAATAGTCAAAAAGGAAGGGCTAAACCCTAACCTGACTTCCTACAAGGAATTCAGATCACAGCCAGGGAACCAAGACTTTTATATATAAATATTTCTTGTTTTGTATTCCTGTTCTATTCCCCCAAAATGGTTGGTAATAAAATCTTTTAAACAAAATGACTCATTGAATTTGTGGTCTAAGGAGAAAGAAAGATGAAGAGAGAGTCTATTTAATTCTGGAATTGGATTGAGAGAAGGATGGGGTCGAGGGGGAATAGAATAACCCAAAACAGAATTACTGAGTCACCTGGGAGTCCCAAGTGTGTAGGTACAGTTCATTCATATTCAGCTCTGCATGACAGTCCATTGTATGAATCTACCATGATATACTTATCCATTCTATAGATCTTTGGTAGTCACCAAGAAGAGAGGGACAGAGACAGAGTCTGTGGAATATGTAAAAAGGGAGACAGAACAAGGAAAGCTCTTCCTAACTTGTACAGTGGGATTCAGAGTTTTAAAAAATTCCTTGACTCCCTATCATGGATGGGGAGGTCCTAGGCCAAAGTTGGATATCCATTAAGTTGTTCAAACACATATTTTTGTACTTTCTAGTGTCAACATCATTCTAGCAAAAAAAAAAACAAGACAAAAATCTCTGTCCTCACAATCTTTCATTCTAGTGGGAGTTTATTATATTTAATTTTAATTTTTACTGTAAGATATATCACACATACAAGAGGTTATCTACAACATATTAAAGAATAATTTTATTAAAGAGTAATCATAAAGCAAATACACATCTACAAACAGCCTCGTTTAAGAAATAGAATATTACCAGTACATGAGTCCCCCATGTGGCTCTTTTGTATCATATTTCCCTCCCCCATAGAGGTAATAACTATATTGAATTTTATGTTAATAATTCCCTTGCTTTTCCTTGTAAATTTTACCACAGTGTCTCTGTATCCCCAAACAATATTGTATCAGTTAGGGTCCTGGCAGGAAACAGATGGCACACTCAAATTAGTATAATTTGAGGAGAGTTTATTAAAGGAATTATTTACAAAGGTGCAGGCAGGATACAGAAGAATACAACAACAGGATATTATCTTTAGGCTAGTAACAGTGCTCTTTATCACCATAGGCTTCAAGCAAGAGTAGTGGAGGTGGTTTCAGGAAGCCAGACAGAGAGAGCCTCCTGATAGGAGCTGAGACCTTCATTGGAGGGAATCCAGCCTCCCTATAGCAACCCATAGCAAGGGTACCAGAGAATAAACACTCAACTCCACTTGCTTCTACCTCTCCAATCTTCTGCTGGTGCCTCCCATCAGCCAAATCTAAGCAGAAGCTACAAGTCATAAAGGGCCCATAGATTGGGTCCACTCAGTGCAGCCTCCTGGAAATAGAATTGTGGAAAGTGAATCTGGAGGGTCAAACTGAAGTTATCTGGGCAAAATATATTGCTTAGATTTGCCTGTTTAAGTTTACATAAATGGAACCATTTAGTATGTTATTCTTCTGTTACTTACCTTTATTGTTTATTCATTAAAATAGTTCAGTTGTATAGCTACGTGTGTGCGTGTTCAGTCACTGTGTCCAACTCTTTGCAACCCCATGGACTATAGTCCGCCAGGCTCCTCTAGCTATGGAATTTTCCAGGCAAGAATACTGGAGTGGGTTGCCATTTCCTCCTCCAGGGGATCTTCCTGACCCAGGGGTTGAACTCATGTCTCTTGCATCTCCTGCATTGGCAGGCAGATTTTTTACAACTGAGTCACCTGGGAGTTCCAAGTGCGCAAGTACAGTTCATTCATATTCAGTTCTGCATGATAGCCCATTGTATGAATCTACCATGATATACTTATCCATTCTATAGTTGACAGACATTTGGACTGTTTCTAGCTTTTTGTTTTTACAAATGATACTGCTTTAGAATTCTTATGTATATCTCTTGCTATGCAAGCACAAGAATGTATATGCATATGCAGTTGCTAGATCATGCAATATGTGCAAGTTAAATATATAATACCAAACTATTTTCCAAAGTCCTACTAATTTAAACTCCAACTAGCATTAAATGAGGATTCCTGTCACCCTACAGTTTCACCATAACCTGGTTATGAGTTTCTAATTTTTGTCAGTCTGGTAGGTGAGAAATAGTGATTTGTGATTTTAATTTTCACTTTCTTGTTTCTAACAAAGTTGAGCATCTTTTCACATGCTTTTTGGCCTTAATACAATGGTATTTTTCCTTTTGCTCATTTTACTGTTGAGTTTTTCTCTCCTTCTTTTGTCAGTCGTATGTTATCAATATCCTCTCCCCCTTAGATTTGTTTTTTCACTCAGAATAAGGTTATCTTAAATTAGACTTTTTTTCCTTCATGGCTTGCACTTTTAGTTCCCATTTAAAAAAATCCTTCTCTATCCTGAAGTCATAAAAATATTTTCCTATTTTGTCTTCTGAAAGTTCTGTTGTTTTACATTATGCTTTGAGATTTAAGTCTTAAATCTAGCTAGTACTGATATTTGTATATAGTATAAGATAGGAATCAGATTTTTTTTTCCATATAGATAACCAGTTAGTGAATAGTCCATCTTTTCCCAACTGATCTGTAAATGCTTTCTGTGACAAAAAAACAAATTGTTTCCGTGTATGTATTAATCTTTTCCTGGATTCTCAGTGTATTCTGCTGACCTGCCACGGAGCTTGAGAATCTACCCTTAAGGACTTCAGTGTTCCTGAAGGCTCTTATTTGATATTAGTTCCCCTGGAGAAAATATATTTTAATCCATTACTTTTCAGATCATCTCAATGGGAGAATAATTTATTATCACCTATCATACATCAGGACTGAGAATGTGGTTATTTTAATGTTGGGAGAAGAATGAGGGAAAGAAGGCTCTAAGATAGCATGAAGACACTTGTTACATGAAAGGTGGTTGCCTTTGCAAAGGGGAACAGATTAAGGAAGATGACCTTGATCCTAGCATCCAAGGGATATTTATGCAGATCTAATCAGCTGAGGCAGAGAAGGCAATGGCACCCCACTCCAGTACTCTTGCCTGGAAAATCCCATGGGCGGAGGAGCCTGGTGGGCTGCAGTCCATGGGGTCGCGAAGAGTCGGACACAACTGAGCGACTTGGCTTTCATTTTTCACTTGCATGCATTGGAAAAGGAAATGGCAACCCACTCCAGTGTTCTTGCCTGGAGAATCCCAGGGACGGGGAAGCCTGGTTGGCTGCCGTCTATGGGGTCGCACAGAGTCAGACACGACTGAAGCGACTTAGCAGCAGCAGCAGCAGCAATCAGCTGAGGACAAGCATGTGTATGGAGCAGAAGTATTTCTAGAATCATTTTTTCATATGATGTGAAGAAATCTGCTCATGTAATGAGTAAAATATATACATATACAATAACATATATGAAAAAATAGGTACTTTTATTTTTAGCTGCTCTTTTAAAGAGTCACTTTATTGAATCATGCACAGACAACCTAAGTATTTAATTTAGACAATTACCAGCTGATTCCCAAGTATTTTTGTATGTACACTATGAAAGGCAGAAAGACAACAATACGGAAGGTAGCGACTTCTGTTTCCATAGGCACAACTGTGATCTAGGCAGATTTTGTAAGAACTGGGAGCTGGGAGAAACAGCTCCCTATAAGTGCCTGGTGGTGGACGCTGGATACTGCTGCCAGCTTATTCTTAAAGAAGAACAGGGAAAAAAAGATTCTTCAACTTAAGCAGACTCTGGAGGTTTGAGGGAAGGATTTTTAAAAGGCCTTTGGCCATGAAGTGCTTTAAATTTACACCCACCGGTACAAACCATTATTTCTTTTTTATGGCTTCCTCCAGAACTAGCTTGATTGTGATCTCTTCATCCTCTCAACACCCTTCCAAAATGCCATCGCCATTGCCACCTTTCAGTTAAAAATCTGATAGCAGCTGCCTTGTCTAGGCATCATCCCATCTGCTGATAAGAGCATTCAATTCTCTTCATTCAGCAAATAGCCACTGAGCACCCTTAAAATGCTGTAATCTGTGAAGGACTTGGGATTTGAGATAGAAGTAAAACTCTCTTCCCTGGCCTTCCATAACTCACTTTCTAGTGGTGGTAAAGGCAAATGGTTGGGTCTCATAGCAGTTTATTTCTTAAAGAATGCCCCAGGAGAGTCCTATAAAGCACTGGTGCAGCTGTCAAAGCCAGAGAGGGGGCTGAAACATGGGCAGTCGAGAGAAGAGAGATCCTCTCCTCTTCTGTCACTGCTGGAGTGAGTTGCTTTGGGTATGTTTCATGGGATGAGATGGCTGGGTCTCCAGCACCGGTCCCTGCTCTTGCCACTGGGAGAATCCCTCACCAGGGATTCTTAGGATGTGAAGAAGGACAACATCCCATCCCAGTGCTACACTCAGTCAAGAATTGCATTACTCCTTACTACTTTACAAGTTAACCCTCACAGCCATTTCCCCAGGTACAAGATTGACCAGGGAAACCCCTACAGAAAGATAAAATAGCTGAAAATTCAGTATCACTGCCTCACAGACTCCCAACAACCATTCCCTTTCAATACTTGTCTTGATTTTTGAACTAGTCCAGTGGTTCTATCTTTTTCCATTCTCTTGGTGATTTTGTTCATTTGAAAGGATTTATATTAGGAGTCATCACACTGTCATGGTGAAGCACTGGGACTCTGAGGTTTCAATGCCTGCTCTGCATTTACCAGCTGTGTGGTCTTAGATAAACTAAATAACTTCTCTGTTTCCTTATCTACAAGATGGGAATCTTATAAGACGATTAAATTGATGTAGTGTCCTCCTCAGTAACCATGAAGGATCAGTTCTAGCACTGCTGAGGATACCAAGATCTGTGGATGCTCAAGTCCCTTATATAAAATGACATAATATTTGTACATAGCCAGTGCACATCCTCCAGTGTACATCAAATAATCTCTAGATTACTTACAATATTTAATACAATGTAAATAGTTGTCAAACATGACAAATTAAAGTTTTGCTCTTTGGAATTTTCTGGATTTTTTTTTCTGACTGTTTTCAATCTGCTGTTCATTGCATCTGTGGATACAGAACCCACATATATGGAGGGCCAATTGTATATGTAAAGTGCTTAGACTAGTACCTAGAACATAGTAAGCACAATATAAATGCTACCTAGTATCAGTTATCAACTATGTGCCAGGCATTGGTCTAAGCTCTTATGTTAATGCATTTAATCCTCACAATAACCCTAAGAGGTTGGCATGATTTACAAATGAGAGGTTTAAGTAAAACAGAGGTTAAGTAACTTGCCCAAGGCTCTGAGGGTATAGCAGTGAACAAAACAGGCAAGATCCCCACTGTCTTGAAACTTTCATCAAACAAATAAAATAATTTCATGATGATTAATGAAAATTTATTTTCATAATGAAAATAAAACAAGTTGAGGAGTATGATAGAGTCAGGGTACACTTCTCTGAGGAATGACATTCCAGGGACTCACCACCCTTCCCCATCATTGACCTGTGTTCATAGCTACCCTGGTTTACCATGGTAAAACATTTCAATAACTCTGAATCTTGTTAGTGAAACTATTGGAGTCTCATTTCCTTCATTTAAGTAGGTCTCCAGACTCCTCCTGCACATTTGCCTAGTTCTTGCCTGGTTTATTTCACAGAAAAAAAAAATTGTGTTCAGTGTCATTGGACAATCTATTCCCACAAGTACTCAGAAAATTACAATATGGCACAGTAAGTTCTATGGCAAAGGAAAACAGGGAGATGTGGTTTCTCAGAGGAGGCACATAAGTGAGCTTGGAAGACAGAAAGCAGAAAGAACAGCAGATGCAGAGGCTCCAGTCTAACATGTGCCCCACTCACCTCAAACCAAGAAAAGGTTGTCACTCGTTTTATTGGCAGTCCTCTCTGAACTACTACAGTTTGAAAATACTGTCTACTTGCTGTGTGAAGGTGGCATAACAGGCACTTCCAGTACACTCTTGGGTAGTAGTACTTATGAGGAGGCCCAACTACTTCTGCTGGGATCTCTTGAGCCCCTTGGTTTTCTATATCTTCTACCAGGACATGAGGGTAAAGGAGAACATTACTCTTGAGGCTGCTGCTAGCCCGTATAGTACCTGTATTAGTTTCCTAAGGGTGCCATAACAAAGTGCCACAAACACAAAAGAAATTTATTCCCTTACAGCTCTGAGGCAGGAAGTCCAAAATCAGGGCATTGGCAGCATTGGTTTCTTCTGAAGGTTTTGAGGAGGAATGTTTCGTACCTGTTTCCTAGCTTCAGGTGGTTACCAATAATCCTTTGCATTCCTTGGCCTGTAGCTGCATCACTCCAATTGCCACCTCCACCATCACATAGTCTTCCCTGTGTCTCTTCTGTGTCTCTGTGTCCAAATCTCCCTCTTCTTGTAAGACACCAGTCACTGGATTTAGTGCTACACTTATCCATAGTATGGCCTCATCTTAACTTGATGACTTCTGCCAAGACCCTATATCCAAATAAGGTCACATTTGTAGGTACCAGGAGTTAGGACTGAATATGATGTCTACCAAGGTTCTTGGCCTTCCCCAATCAATAGGAATTGATCAGAGGCCAGACAAATACAGGCAAGGCTTTATTGGGGCCCCTGCTGCAGCAGCAGGGAATAAGAACAAAAAACAGTTTCCCTTGCTTGCACCTTGCCACTCCATGAGTGGGTGCAAGCTTATTCCTTTCAGGACGTGAGGGTAGACATATGTCCAGGGGTCTGGTGGAAGGGTGGCTTAGGTATTTTGCTTGCCCCTTAGATGGTGGTATGTGTAGCGGGTGTGCTCAGTTCTCTTGCTTTTGTTCCTGACCTCCTGATTTTGCTCCAGGCTCTTCAAAAGTGGCATTTGGATTTTTTGGTCTCTTTATATCTTTTGTCCATAATTTTGCTCTAACTGTACCGTGCACACAGTTATTTTTAGTCCTGTATAATTTCTTTGTATTTTTTTGCTTGAGGAGAGGTGTGTTCAGGTGCAAGCACTGTACCAGTGCAGCAAAGGGTCCCAGGTCCCAGCCTATCTCAAATGTATCTTTTAGGGGGATGCAATTCAACCCACTACAGCATCTTTGTGCAAATTGGAAGCAGGTGTTCCCTTGGGATGGATGTTGCCCCTCTACTCACAGCTTGGTGAGCAGATAGCACCTTTGGGTGAATTATACAAAGGACCCTTCCTCCTGGTAGAGGCAGCCCCACACTAGGACACAAAACTCAGCACCTGGAGCCCAGGCTGCATTTCAACCACCATTCAGTTCACACAGGCCCTCTTGCAGGACACAGCCTATTCAATCATAGATACTCATCCTGCCTGCTCTAAACTCAGCTGGCTGCCTCGGGTCTCCACAAACCCTCATCCCTTGCTATCCTTGCCTGCATTGTTCCTTCCATTTCCATACTCAAGACTGAGTAGAACTCAATCTTGTTCTCCTATGTCCAGTCTTTATGTGTCTTTTGTGAAATGATCTGATTCTGTATCTCCTATGAATAGGTTGTATTTATGCCTGGCCAGCACCCATTCTCTTCTCATCTGAAAGCAGCACCCAAATTTTCCTTAGGGGCCACCACTCCTCTCCCACTTGGAGCTCATCTGGTTTCAGTGGGACTAACTCCATTTTCCAAATGCAGAGATGGGCACGAGGTACAGGTTCAGCCAATCAGAACGCTCACCTCCTGGTATAATAATTGATCCTAAAACAGGTACATGACCCAAGATTTTTGCTAAAACTATTGAAGTATCCATTGACAGATAAATGAATAAAGATGTCACGTATGTATACAATGAAATAACTACTCAGCCATAAAAAAGAATGAAATAGTGCCATTTCCAGCAACCTAGATGGACCTAAAGATTATTCTAAGCAAAGTAAGTCAGAAAGAGAAAGACAAATACCATATTATATCACTTATATGGGGAATCTCAAATATGACACAAATGAACCTATCTACAAAACAGAAAAAAACTCACAGACATGAGAGAACAGACTTGTGGTTGCCAAGGGGGAGGAGTGGGTGGGAGGGGTTAGAAGAAACTAACTGGGAGTTTAGGGTTACAAGATGTGAACAGAGAATGGATAAACAAGGTCCTACTGTAAGTACAGAGAACTATATTCAATATTCTGTGATAAACCATAGTGGAAAAGAATGTAAAAAAAAATGTATGTATAACTGAATCACTTTGCTATATAGTGGAAATTAACACAACATTGTAAATCAGTTTTTTAAAAAAGAAAGCTATTGAAGCAAACTCACTCTCTTTTTGTAAAGACGGCTACCTGGTAAGATAAACTTGAAGCAACCTGAGAATGAAGCCAACCCAGAGGAGAGTAAAACTGAGAGAGAAATGGAATCCTGATAATATAAATCAATCACCTGGTTCTAGGTGAGCCTGAAGCTAGATACACTCCTGGACTTTGCAGTAACATGAGCTAACAAATTCCCCTTCCACCATGATCTCTTTTTCCCCCCTTGTGATTATTAAATGTGGGTATATGTCACAAAATCAAAAGAATCCTCACTAGTGCAGTATCTAACACTTCCATCACTTCTGCTCTGTTTCCAAAGCTTCACATCATCTCTGGCTCACCAGGGTCTTGGTGCCTGTGTCCTTACAGATGAATAAGAGTTAACCAGGCTAGAGAAAAGGGAAGGGCTTCCCATCACACCATGGTGGGGATGAGTGAAGAACTATGTTATACTTTGGGGAAGTTGTTAAGTGGGAAGTAGGTTCTGCCCCTTTGGGAAGCTGCCATTTCTGTCTATACTTTTTCATTTTCCTGTGGGCTGAGTACTCTCTCCAGCTCAGCCATGTATTGAACAGCTCTCTTGCTCCTCAGTGCTCCAGCAGTATATCCTAACCCACTGTTGGGCATCAATACTGAGCCATGCTCCTTGGAGACACACACTGATCCTTGTAATTCTCTGCATCATCCAGCACAGAACTGGGACCAAGAGGATCTTAATAAGTGCAGCCTTCCTCCTCCATTAAGCCTTCCCTGTTATAGTCTGCCCTGATCTCCCCCTTTTCTGAGTCACTCATGAACTATTATCTTGTATTGTGGCTTTTATTGCATCGGTGCTGGAACTGTCTCCCTAGTTCCTAAGATCTCAGATGGGAGGAGTCTTTCCCCAAAGCTCTTAGCACAAACTCAAGGAAGAGTCATGCATAAATGATGCATACTTCAGATGAACTTTAATGCACATCCCAACACTGCCACCATGATGAGGGTAAAGCTATATTAAGAAAAGCCAATTTATATCAATACGACATATCAATACAGAACAAGGAGACACCGCAGATATTTGCAAATGGGATCTTTCCTTTTGTTACTGTGTATGCCCTGGTATTTCTTTATATTTGTACAAACTCACAACACGACATGACATTTCATATGTCACTGAGAAGGGGTGTCAGTAAGCAGAAAATAAAAAAAAGCAGGAAAACATCTGTTTAGCTAGAATCTGATGGAGGGGTGGGGACATGAGAGTTATGATCCTTCTCTGTGCTCAGTCTTAAGAGAGCAACAACTCTGATTTTTGCTACTTGCTCCTCCAGAGGAATTCTTCTCAGCCTGTTGTAGTACATCTCCTAGGCTGGCATGAGATAGCTTGGTCCCTGATTGAATAAATTAGAGTCATTGGGAGAATTGAAGATGTTGTGCAAACTGAGTAAGGTGACATTTCACTGTGTGACTGGGGAAAGCATCTGCCCCTGTAATGGGAGGAAAGACTTTGCTGCTCAACCCTGCTCTAGGGTTTCATTTTACTGAGGGTGTGGGTGCCATGAGGAATGTGTGTTCCTTGCTTCCTTCCTTCCCACAAGCAGATAAGAAGACAGATGTAGATACAATGGATGCTTAGGTTTTTTCTTCAGCTTGCCCTCCCCCTGCTCACAATACGCAGGGTTCAGGACCAAGACTGCCCACTCCTGGGGGCAGACCCTACCCGGTTCTGAAATCAACCAAGCCATTTGCTGCTTTCTCTATGTAGTCTTGGCTTGGTTGCTTCTCAGATGCAGGCCTCAGTTTTCCCCATCTGAGTACTGGAAATTCTAAAACCCACATTACAGGGTTGTATCAAAGATCATTAGGGCTTCAGTGAGAAAGTGCTTTGGGAACTGTAAAGTGATTTTTGTTATGCTATTCTAATCACAGTGCATATGGACTCCACTGTCTGCCCCTCCTGGGTCCCCACCCAGTCTCAGTTCACTGCTCTGCTCATTCAGTCCCACATGCACTGGTTAATTCCTTTCAGTGCTCTTAGTCTCTGGAAGTTTCTCTGAAGTCAACCAAACCTCTGGGCGTAGGGCATGCTGGCTCTATTTCCACGTGACGTTAGGTTCCTGGGACCTAATGTGGGGGAAGGGGAAAGGAGGTGGAGGGAGGAGGGGATCCTTGGAAATGGCTCTGGGAGGGGTATGCTCAGTTTCATTCTATGATGAATGCCACCTGTTGCCTACCCCAGCCCTTCCCAGTGGTTCCATCTTATATGCCCCCAATGTTCTGCAGTTCCTAAAATGTACTTTCATTTGACTGTCACAGGTATTTTGTGAAGTAGGCACAATTATTAATCTCATGTTACAATGAACACGTTTGTCCAAGGGCTTCCAGGCAGTGCTAGTGGTGAAGAACCCACCTGCCAATGCAGGAGATGTAAGAGACGTGGGTTTGATCCCCTGGGTCGGGAAGATCCTCTAGCGGAAGCTATGGCTACCCACTCCAGTATTCTTGCCTGAAGAATCCCATGGACAGAGGAGCCTGGCAGGCTACAGTCCAGAAGATTGTAAAGAGTTGGACATGACTGAAGTGACTTAGCATGCACGCACGCACACATCTTTGCCCAAGGTCACACTATTCGTATATTGCAAAGGCAGGACTCAAACCCAGGTCTCCAGGATCCTGGTTTCCTGTACATTGGAGGAAATCTCTAACAGAGGCTCCAGAACACTATAAATCTCATTTTTGGCTTATTCTTCACTTCTGGAGGCTGGTTTCTACATTCTGTCAGGTGTCTGGGGGCAGCCAGCCCAACAAGATCATGCAACAGAACTGTTCAAAGCCATTTTCTTGGATTCCCTTCCCTTGTTCCCAATGAGATTCTTTCTCCATCCACTTTCCAAGTCCAGGCTCCATCTCCTCCTTACAGGCCCTGTCCCACCCCCATTGCTCTGTTGCTCATAGTGTTTACACAGGGTCTTTCCTGTCTCTGCTCCAAGAGCCCTTACAAAGATCCTAGGTTGGGTTTTCGCCCTGCTCTGCCCGACTGGGATGACCTTCTGCAGCACAACTGCCAACACCACACATTTGGCACTTACTATGTGTTAGGCCCTGCACTAAAGACTTTATTTATACTATTCTCACATTTAATCCTCTCAACAATTTCTTGAGGTGAGAATTACTTTTCCATTTACATATGAAATAATTGAGGCTCTGAGAGAGAGTAATTTGCTCCAAGTCACACAACTAGTTAATGATGAAGAACCAAATTGAACCTGGGTCCATTGAACTACAAGCTGTCTCCTTAGACCACTCACTGCACTGCATATTCGGTCCTCATTCTGTGGTCTGAAGTTTAGAGGAATTGGAAGATAATTCAGCACATGCAAATCTCTCAACCCTTTAGTTTCCAGGATCCCAGGTGCATGATAGAGACTGTCCTCAGAAAGATCTTACCCAGCTGAGCCTGGCATCCACTTAGTGCTCTATAAATTAGTCCTCCTTGAATTGGAATGCATTTATGGCTCTTAAACACTGGCTGCCCTAGTATTTCTTCTCAAATGCATGAGTCTGTGCTGCATTCTTAATAAGTCTCCCTAGAGATTCTTGTTTCTTTCTTCCTCTTGTGACCCTTTAGGAAACTCTGACTTGGGACAGGGAGTCAGGGACCATCCAGATGCACTTAATTGTTAAGATGCTTTCTGACAGCCTCCGAAACAAGAGTCACAAACTTGGTTGTGTGATGAGAGGGGTCACATAGCCTTGGCTGTTTTAATTATACCCAAGAAGAGAAGAGGCTTTCATAGTGAACATTTCCCTGCCAAAATCTTGTTTGCCACTTGCAGCTCTTACAGAAAATGGGCATAAAATCATAGAGCATTAGTGCCAAAAGCGCCTGAAGAAACCATCTGCTGTAAGCTCCTGAAGCTCAGAGATAGGGAGTGACTTAACTAAGGTTGCACAACCTGTTAACTTTATCCCAGTCCATTGGTGAACCACAGGAAGAGATGCAATTCTAATTACATTCCTCGGAGACTTACTGACTTATTTTGCATTTCTATTCCACAATTTTACATCAAGCAAAGGAAACTCTTTTAATCAAGTCTCTTTTCAAGAGACTTCTTATTTGGGTATTTGCTGTTTGGTCACTTCAAGATGAAAGAAGAGAAGCAGGTGAAGGCACATCCCATACAACTCAGTCCATTCAACTGTGTTCTCTCAAGACGGTGGCTGTCACTGAGTTGGCACAGAAATAGGAACAGATATGAGCTCGCAGCAGGGGTGTTAGATGTTTTGTGTAGTTTCTGGGTACTTAGGAAGCCAGACACTGTGTGGATCAGTGACCTAACCATAGGAACCTTTGCCTGTACAATCATCAGGAGACATCATGGAGAACTGCTTTTTACTTTGCAAAATCCCTCTTCCTCATGCATTCAGGTATAATAAATGAAAATCCCATAGAAATGGGATTTTCTGAAGTCTTGGTGTTTAAAAATTTGGAGCAGTAAGAAAACTGAGAACCAAAGAAGAAAGACTGTAGTTTGGTTGCAAGTGATAATAACCTAACTCCAATGAGCAAAGCTCAATAGGGCCTTTATTGAAACTAGTGAGGTGTCTAGCAGAATCAAAGAACGTGGTGACCAGTCAAGCCTCAAGAAGCCAGAATCAATAAGGAATCCACAAGACACACACTCTTACCTATATCTATGCTTCTTTCTGCATGGTGAGCTTGTTTTCCTTTACTACAGAGTGGTATTCTACATCTGGGTTGAGGATACACCATCAGTTTTAGAGCACACATCCCTGTATATTTGCCATTCAAAAGGAAAGAAAATTGCTCCAGTTAAAAAAATTCCTAAGGAAGGATTCTGACTGGCCCCACTTGATCACATGCCCCCTTTACTGACAATCTTCACTTGTAATTCTCAAATCACAAGTGAGTAGATGAGGCTTCAAGGAAGAAAGTATATCTAGAGCAGAGGGCTCAACTGTTCTTTTAGTCATCTCTTTTGCATATACTGAATCCTTCTGCTGGGCTTCCAGCCAGGAACTTCAGATAGAATCACCTGGTTTGGATGAGGTAGTAGTAGTACAACAAAAGAAGAGGTTGCCGTTTTCTGAAGAAATGAGGGGAGACATGATAGCTGGCTATCAAAAGAAATGATTTACCAGAGATCCTGCAGCAAGTAAACAGATTCAGGGCTAGAACGAGAATCAATAAAATAATGATTATTAATCATAATGGAAGTCTCTAGATTCTTTTCATGTCTGGCATTGAAGTAGACTTCAGTGTTACTGAATGCTGATTCATTTATATTTTTTAAAAATTGCTATTGTGTGCAGGGTAGACGGTAAGTGAGCAAGCATGGAGTAGGGAAAGTGGCTACAAGCTCTGTGTTAGCTCCTAGGTATGGGAGAAACAATGGTACCTTGGACCAATGTCATGGCCATGAAAGTGAAAATGGCTCAGTCGTATCCGACTCTTTGTGACCTCATGATCTATACAGTCCATGGAATTCTCCAGGCCAGAATACTGGAGTGGATAGCCTTTCCCTTCTCCAGGGGATCTTCCCAACCCAGGGATCGAACCCAGGTCTCCCACATTGCAGGTAGATTCTTTACCAGCTGAGCTACAAGGGATGTCCAAGAATACTGGAGTGGGTAGCCTATCCTTTCTCCAGCGAATCTTCCCGACCCAGAAATTGAACTGGGGTCTCCTGCATTGCAAGTGGATTCTTGACCAACTGAGCTATCAGGGAAGCCTTACTTCCAAAAGTGGGAAGACTTGAGATAGACTTTAGAAGGAGAATCACAGGACTTGTTGGATTAGATGTCGATGCTAAGAAAAAGAAAAACAAGGAATTAGGAATTATACCAAGATTTCTGTGAAAACTAGAGATAAAATAAATTTGGAGCAGAATCAAGAGTTCCTCACATGGTAAGTTTGAGACAAGGAGATGTATAGTAGGCAGTTGTTTATACATGTCATCACCAAAGATGTGGCACCTAAAGCCTCAGGAGTAGATGAGGCTTCAAGGAAGAAAGTACATCTAGAGCAGAGGGTTCAACTGTTCTTTTAGTCATCTCTTTTGCATATACTGAATCCTTCTGCTGGGCTTCCAGCCAGGAACTTCAGATGAGAATCACAATCATTATTACAGTGAATCCCATGGAATGAGAAGCCAGACTCATCCCTCAGTGGGGAGCTAAGAACTAACCAAGTGAACTGTTAAACAAGCATCTAAACTCCATGAGATGTGTGGATTGCTCCAAAGTATACCCTTTGGACAACTAAACAAATGATGAGAAACAGGCCTGTTGTAAACCACTGTGTCATTTCCCTTGGTTATCTTCAGAGCCAGGTTTTAGGACCCAGGAAAATTTACCCGACTT